>NC_133324.1:387542711-387842711 GCF_042186555.1 Aquarana catesbeiana
ACGTGATCGGTAAGATTGAAATAGTTGGCAAGTTACTGTAAGCCCACCATGTCTTCCTTAACGCACATTCATATATTGTTTAAACTGTTTGTTTTACCTATGAACAATAAGTCATTTGCGGCTGTATTACTTAATAAACTTTGAATAAAGCTTCAGTTAAAAAAAAAAAATAGAATATAACCATCTTTTGAAATGCTAATAGAAAAGAATAGAATACAAAAGAATAGAATTTAAAAAAAATATAGCATAAAATATAAAGAATATAACCATTTTCCAAAATTCAAATAGAATCAATTTTAATAGAATAGAAAGGAACAGATTAGAATAGAAAATAATAGAATAGTATAGAACAAAACAACAGAATAGAAAGACTATAACCATCTTATAATTCTAATCTATTCTTTTCTATTCTATTGAAATTTGAATTGATTCTAATTGAATCTTGGGAAACGGTTATATTCTTTCTATTCTATTCTACTATTTTTTTAATCCCATTCTTTTTTTATTTGTTTATTCTATTCTATTATTTTCTATTCAAAATTCAGATTTCGGCAGATTATCTGTTGTTGTTTTCTATACTATTCTGTTATTTTCTATTCTAATCTATTCTATTCAAATTCAAATTGATTATATTTGAATTTTAGGAAATGGTTATATTCTTTCTATTTTATTCTATTCAATTTTTTTCTATTCTATATTCATTCTCTTTGGAAAATGGAAAACAAATTAAAAACTATTCGAATTCGAAAACTATTTGATTCGAATTCTACTTTCGTCTGAAGTTTTTTTTTCGTTAATTTGATAATTCAGATACATTCCATTTTCCAAAAACTGAAACTGCGTCCAAATTTCAGTTCGGAACAAAAATGAACTGCGTATGTCTACACCAAACCCACACATAATAACAGAAGTCTTTGACTCAGTGCAGGTAACCCGCAGGTGCACCGCACTTAGCACTTACGGATCAACTTGAAAGCAGCCCACTGTAGCTAGTGTACCAGTGAAGAGAACAGATATGCCCATTGCTGTTTGATTTTAATAAAAACTTACCTCAATCTTCACTTCTTCCTCAGGATTCCTGCAGGTATGGCTGGCTGTTGCTGTCCCCCAGGCGGGCATGGCTGGCTGCTGCTGTACCCCAGGCGGGTATGGCTGTCTGCTGCTGTCCCCCAGGCGGGTATGGCTGTCTGCCGCTGTCCCCCAGGCGGGTATGGCTGTCTGCCGCTGTCCCCCAGGTGGGTATGGCTGGCTGCCGCTGTCCCCCAGGCGGGTATGGCTGGCTGCCGCTGTCCCCCAGGCGGGTATGGCTGGCTGCCGCTGTCCCCCAGGTGGGTATGGCTGGCTGCCGCTGTCCCCCAGGCGGGTATTGCTGGCTGCCGCTGTCCCTCAGGTGGGTATTGCTGGCTTCCGCTGTCCCCCAGGCGGGTATGGCTGGTTGCCGCTGTCCCCCAGGCAGGTATGGCTGGCTGCCGCTGTCCCCCAGGCAGGTATGGCTGGCTGCCGCTGTCCCCCAGGCAGGTATGGCTGGCTGCTGCTGTCCCCCAGGTGGGTATGGCTGGCTGGCTGCTGCTGTCTCCCGGGCGGGTATGGCTGGCTGCTGCTGTCTCCCGGGCGGGTATGACTGGCTGCTGCTGTCTCCCGGGCGGGTATGACTGGCTGCTGCTGCTGTCCCCCAGGTGGGTATGGCTGGCTGCCTGCTGAGAGAGAGATGTGGATGGTATTTTTTGTACGATTTTCTGATCATGTGTATGGGCCTTTAGTGTTTGGGGTAGACCATCAAGCATACAGTATGTATACTGATTACTTTTCTGCACTTATTTGACTTTTCAATTAAAATACTGTATATTCACAGACATGTAATTGCTACTTTTGTTAAATAATTTATTTAATATATATTGTATTTTTTTGCAGCTCAGCAACTTGCATCTTAATAAAAAGATATGGAAGATGCAAATTTGAACAGCGGCACACAAAAGAAAACATTTACTATAGTACAGTGTTATCAGATGTCAGTTGTACTCACAACAGACTATAACAATAGTACAAGACAATCGATTTACCAATGTGATATTTTTGTATGACATTAAGGCCTCATGCACACAGGACATTTTGCAAACTCACCTAGAAGCCTTTCCTCCTGGCAGCAGTGTTTTTGCAAAAAAAAAATCCTGACACTTGTAAAAGTGTCTCAGGCTCCATTCACATCATAGTGTTCCGTTTTGCGGGCGGAATTGTCGCGATTCTGCCCATGATATAGAAACGCCGCAAATCGCGGGACACCCTTGTGATCCACGCTATTTTGAATTGCAGCAAATCGAGGTCCGATTGTCGTCCGACTAATCATGGTAAAAACACACAAACAGAATCACAGGACGCCCGACGCCCAAAAGAAGTTCTTCTTTTGGGCATCGGGCGTCCTGTGATTCTGTTTGCACACTTGTACTGCGATTTTTGTTATCAATCTTCTTTTTATTAAATTTTTTAAGAAAGACAAGTAATACACATCATACCATCTTCAAAAATACATACATTAAAAATTCCTTTTACATAATAAATAATCTTAATAATACCCACTTCCTCCTGTTTCTATAGAATCATCTAACTAAATTCCTATTACTCATACATACCTCAAAACATTCATTTCCTATTGCTCATAAATACATCTAAACACTCAAAAAAAAAAAAAAAAAATTCCCCTTTCTCTCTTCCTCTCTTTTTTCCTCCCCTTTCTTCCTTCCCTTTCATCCCATATCCTTCCCATTTCCCTCCAATTATAAATACTCCATCAATCTATTCGAGGACCAAAATTCCTCCCATTTTTGCCATATTTCTGGCATCTGACCCCCTACATACCCTTCTTCTCTTATCTGTTTTTCCATATATTCAATTTCATTCATTTCACATATCCACAGTTGGCTTATTTGTTTTTTTCCAATTTCGTGCTATAATTGTTCTAGCTGCAGTTGTCATGTGGTGAAGAATATATATTTTGGTTACCCTTATTGTATCTGATGTAAGGGAGAACAACGAGGTGCTTATATTTGGACTCCTTTCTACTCCTGACACTTTCTGATATATCTCAAATATTTTGTCCCAGAAGCTCCTCAGTCCTTGACAACGTACCATACATGATCCATAGTCCCTCTTTCTACCTTACATCTCCAACACATTTCTGTATTAACTTTGTTAACTATATTTAAAGCTACTGGGCTCCAATACCATCTCATTGCGATCTTATTTCTTTCTTGATATTTATTTGCTATAGATGTTTTATGTATTAGTTCAAAGATTTTCTCCCATTCCTCCTCTGATGTAGGATTTTCTATTTCCTTTTCCCATTTCTTCATTCCTACTAATTCTCTAAGGGAACCGGAGGGGAGTAATAAGTTATCTTTGATAATTTTTTAGTTGGTTCTTGTTCCTCTACTAATATTTTTTCAAATTTTGTTTTTGGTCTATTTATCAAAGGTATTTTTTACTCAATGAATGTCTTTAATTGATAATATTGTAACCATTTGCTTTTATATTCAGGCCCCAAGTCCTGCATTTTTGGTAGTTTACCATCCATGTACTGCGATTTTACCCCAATTCGTCGGGCGAAAATCACAGCAAAATTGCGTTGTGTTTTGGTGCTATTCAAAATAGCGGGAATCGCAAGGGCATCCCACAAATTGAGACGTTTCCGTCTGCAAAACAGAACGCCATGGTGTGAGTGGAGCCTCAAGCTTTTACAAGCTTTTAGGCACATTTACAAACATCAAGAGCTTGGGCGTTTATTCATTTCATTGGCCAGAATAATAATTTATTCTGGTCATTGAAATGAATGAACGGTCAAGCACTAAGCTAGATGCATGTAGACACATTTAGATGCATTTTGTTTTTCTGCCAAAACTCTGTTACTCCTGGATGCACTGACAGTGTTTTTTTTTTTTACCTGCCTCTAAAAGCTCCTGCCACTAAAGGCTGATAAAAGCCTATGTGTGCATGGACACATAGGCTAACATGCAAGGGAGTTTAGAGGCAGGGGGAAAAAATGCCTGGCGCCCCTAGAAGCAGCTGCAGAAAACCTCCAGTATGCATGAGGCCTTCAACACTAACATGGAAGCCATTTATGAGAATTATAACATTTCATATTTTTAATTTTATTAAATCCACTTTATTAAAATACTAGCCAATTTTCTTTATTAAAGTGTCTTAAACCAAATATATTTAATTATATCAGAGCATACAATACATGCATTACCAGCTATTGCAAATATGCACTATTTAAATACAACATGTATTTGGAGCACAGGTCACAGTGCTGCCACAATTGCCAGTATAATGGTGTATAACTGCAATTTCAAGAGGCCTTCAGCATCTGATCTTGCACCTCCTATTGTGCAAATGTGTTACTGTACTCCAGAGCTATGTACTGTGGGGCTCTTATGCTGATTTCCACTGTTTGCATGGCTTTGTATATTATTTTTTTAAATCAGGAAAGTGCAAAAAGTTTTACAGTCCGTGACAGTGCAAGTCAATATAGACTAATTTTACCAACAAAGGTAGTGTCATTCTTCACATGAACATGAACATATTGATATGCAAATATTAACAGATTCCACTCCAGTGCTAAGCTGACGGTATGACAGTGTAGACAATCCATGTAGACTGAGGCCCAATCACCCAAGAACAGCTGTCTTATGCACAAAACAATCCTTTAGGGTCTATTCGGACAATTAAATACTCTCCGATAAACAAGTTCCCTGGGGCCTGGAGTCCAGGGATATCCAGTCACATTCCATACCCTTTTTCGAATTTGCCAGCAATGCCAGGGCAGCCCCTGCGTGTATAGATGTAGCTTTCCAAGAGTAAAGAGTTGCCTATGGAGGATACCCAAGACTTTTGCGTGGGAGGGTCGGGGGACTTCCACATTAGTAAAATTAGCCTGAGGGCATGAAAGAGTGCCCTGCCCAAGGCTAGCCTAGGATGTTCCTCCTCAACAACCCCCTCCAATATATTTAGTATACAACATTTAGGATCCAGCAGAATTGTCACCTTAAATACCGTATTTAGCATGTCTACTACCTGCTTCCAATAGAGATGCAATCTGAGTCATCGCCATAGTAGGAGGATTAAGTCCCCATGGTCTCTTTTACATCTGTGACAGTGATTATATCCCATCTTATATAGCCGCAGGGGAGTGTAATGAGAGCGCAACAGAATGTAAAGTTGAGACAACTTCTGGGCCACATTAAGGGAGCAAGTTGCCACAGCCTGATACACCTCCTCCCATTGGTCACCTGTCAGTGGTCCCAAATCCCTCTCCCAGAGTAATGTCGCCTTACTGGGGTGCCCTTTATGGAATTCTGACAATAGTATATTATAGCACTGTGAAATGAAGCCTTTAGTGCTATCAGCCATTTGAATTCGATTAACAATAGGTGTGGGAGATAAACTCCATTCATGCATATTACCCTGTGCCCTAACTGCATGTTGTAGCTGTATATAGTAGAGATGCATATGTGCAGGTAGCGAGTTTAGGGCTTGCAGAGAGGCAGATGATAGCAGAACCCATCCTTAATTCTGTGACATGTTATGTATTCCATATATCTTTGTCAGAAGCCATGTAATCAGGCCGAGACAGTTGTACAGTTAAATCACACTTGTTTAATAATAAAAGTAAAAAGAACAAATGTAGTCAAAACATAGCCAAAGTTCAGTAACCAGAATGGATAGTCAGCCAAGCCAGAAGTCAGGGATCAATGTAGTGGAACAGCAAGCAGGATCTGGAGCCAGAAGGGATGTCAGCAAAGCAAGTCTTGAACAGGATCGCAGGAGATAGTTTCTGTGATGTTGACCAAGGCGAAGGCAGAGATCATCTGGGGTGGACAGCTTAAGTAGGCAGGACTGACGAGCAGGATCATCAACAGATGAGTAACTGGAGAGATAAGAGCTGGCAATTAGCCGACAGCTGAGTGGCCAGCTGTTAGAAGGAAGGGCTGAGCCCAGCCCTGACAATCTTCCACCTAGCTCCATGTACTAACTTAGCTATCTCCGAATACTTATAATTACGCCATATCGGATTGTACTTTGTGTACCCAGTGACATGTTGTAGGTATTTAGCCTTGTTCCATATTTTTTTCATAAGGCCGTAGGTCGGTAGGAGTTTTTGGTTGGCAAAAGGAAGGGCCTCAAGACCCTCAGAAACAAACTCTGAGTTTTGGGAAGCATAACCCAGGTCCTAGAAGAAAGATGATCCCCTGCAGGTTGAGTGGCGGCAAACCTGGGGCAGATTAAGTGCTGTAACTGTGCCGATACACAATAGAGCCAGGGTTTGGGATGGGCAATGCTCCCCCATCCTTAGGCCATTGTAATTGTTCTAATTTTGATTCTCGGCAGGTGATAACCCCACAACAGAGTTCTAAAAATAGAGTTCACCACCCTAAGGTTTTCAGTGGGACAACAGTGGGGGAATTGTGTAAAGGGTAAAGGAGCTGTGGCATTAGAATCATTTTAATTAGGTTAATTTTTCCTGAAACTGATAGTGACAATTTATTCCAAATTTTTATTTTGTCCCGGAATCTATTTAACAGTGGGAAAATGTTCAATAAGCAATAACCTAGAGGAGAGGAGGTAACATATATCCCTAAGTACTTGAATTTAGCCATAATGGTTATGGGACATGTAGGAGTAACTGGTTGTGGAGCAGTGCAGATTTCGTCCAGTTAATAGTCAAGCCAGGGTATGGGCATGACTGCTTGTAAAAACACAGTCATATTCCCGAGTAACAGTAACATGTCATCTGCATATAACTTGTATTTTTAATGGATGTCGCCATATTTAAAACCTCTGATCCTAAAGGAGGATTGGCTCTTATAAGGGTTGCTCGTGGCTCCATGGCAAGAGCAAAAAGTAGAGGGGGCAGGGGGCAGCCCTGCCTTGTTCCTCTACCAAGGGTGAATGGGGGAAGAGATCCTATCCATTATTCTAATAGAGGCACTGGGTGCATTGTAAAGGAGACGAACCCATGATATGAATTTAGTTCCGAAACCAAATTTAGTCAGCACTAACCATAAATACTCCCAGTCAACGCTATCAAATGCCATTATTGGCATCAAGAGATAGCAAGGTCCTGTTGCCCATGTTATTTGCGGGGGTCTGTCTTCGCAAATTAACTGCTGTGGACTCTTGAGGCGTAAAGCCTGCCTGATCTTGATGCACTGACGATATAACCTCATTCAGCCTAAGGGCTAGGACTTTTGCCAGAAGTTTTACATCACTCTGGAGCAGAGAAATCGGCCTGTACGAGCCTGGATCTAAGGGGTCCTTACCCGGTTTTAATAGGCGAACCACCAAGGCTCTGGACATGGAGGCCAGAAGGCGGCGCGCCTTCAGGGAAGCGTTTAGCACCTTTAACCGCTTCTGCTCTCACACCTGTTTACTGGACCAGACCATAGTTTCACATTTTTGTTATGTGTCTGTTCATGAGTCTATAACTTTGTAATTACTTATGATAAAAAATGTATACATATATTGTTTTTTGAGGGGAGAAACTGGGTTTTCTTTTGACCCTAAAGTCCTCTGAGAATTCTTCCTCCACCAACACCGATCACTCAGCCTACTCACCAAATTTACATGACTCCCATTACAGGAGTCATATGCAGCAAGTGGATACTAGATGTTCCCGTTGTCCGTCTCAGTGACTCCAGGACCACATAGGAAAGACACCCACCGGATCTCCGGACATCAGTGGAGGGATGCAGAAAAGAAACAGTCTCCTGTGGTGAAGTACGTAGGTCTTTTATCAAAAATAATTGCTAAAAATCCACTTTTCAAGTGTACAAATGTTAAAAAAAAAAAAAAGAAGTGGAAGCGGGGACACCGTTCTACGCTCCACCTCCGTTCCACTATGGGCGGAAGTGACGTGTCACGCTCGACCACATCTAATGCATTTCGGACAACGGGAACATCTAGTATCCACTTGCTATATATGACTCCTGTAATGGGGGTCATGTAAATCTGGTGAGTAGGCTGAGTGATTGGTGTTGGTTAAAGAAGAAATTCAGTCACTTGATTGTCGGATCCATTAGATCATTGCACCTTTAGCTATCACTTGAAAGTTTTTGGACTATTATTATTACACATTTGAATGAGTTGGACACTGCACTTGACTATCTGCCACTCACTGGAAACATTAGGTGGCAATCTCAATACACATTTATTTTTTTGCACCTTATGTATTTGTATAACACATTTGTATAATTCATCCACTAGGGACATCTAGTGGTTGTTTTTTGATATTGCATTTTGCACTTTATAGAATATTTATTTACAGGGTGCACGGTTCATCACTAATTTCCACTGAATAGGTTTTAACCTCGCAACGAGCAGCCCCTAAACTAATATCAATATAAATCATACTTTTACGCAGGTAGGGAATAACATCTAGTCACTCCCCTACTTACACAAAATTGAGAAGGGACCTGTAGGGATCGTGACCTCTGTGGTTGGTAGAGCGAGGCATAAAAATCTGTGAGCTCTTTCATAATTAATTCAGGGTAATTAAAAACCCTGACAGATTTACCTCTAATAGCCCCTATGGCCAGAGAAGCCTGTTGGGATTGGACAGTTTTTGACAGGAGACGGCCAGTCTTATCCCCCTCCTCAAAAAATGCAGCTTTATTGAAAAACCTTTTACTTTCCGCAGCAGAGGAATGCAGCATCCTGAGCCAACATCCAGGCCTCCTGAGCGGAATCAGTAGGCTGAACAATATATATGCGAGTTCAAGTTTTCCAACCTGATCCTCCATGCAGGAGAGTAACTCAAAAGATCTCTTTTTTACAGGCTGGATTTCAGCAATGAACATCCCCCTACTGTTTGTACTGTTTTGAATGCCTCACATTTTTGAAGAGGGTTATGAGGCATGATCATGAAAGAAATTGGTAATCTGGTGAGCAATACAGTCATGTGATGTAAATACCTGAAGCCAGTAGGCATTGAATTTCCAGGGCAGCCTAGGGATGTCTGTCAGAGGGCGGACAGCAAGCTCTGCCACCAGTGGAGAGTGGTCGGATACACCCCGAGAGGGGTATTCAGTTTTGGACATACGGCCAAGCATATGAGCATTGTCCACACAGATCTATGCAGGATAATGATGAATGCGTTTTGGAAAAGCATGAGAAGAGTTTAGTAGTAGGAAATTTAAAGCGCCACAGGTCCAGCAGGCCAACCTCCAACAGAAATCTACCCAGAACCATACCCCCAGTTTCCCCAGATGGGTTAAAGGGGGGTGTCGATCCAGGATAGGATCAAGGTAACAGTTAAAATTGCCCAGTATCAGTAACGGGAGATCAGGTTTGTCATCTAAGTAGGTCATTAGAATTTGCAAAACATCTCTCAAAGATGGGGGAGGATATATATAAAAGCTAGCACTGCAGTCAAGTTGTAGAGTTTACAGTAAATAAACACAAAGTGACCCTCTGAGTCCACCTAAGAGGCCAGTTCCTGGAACACTAGAGATTTGTGTATCAGAACACTGACACCCAGAGAGTATGCAGTGCGAGTGTCCTGGAGTAGTGTAGGCATCGTCACCAGAATCAGGTGGGTTTCTTGCAAGCTTACTGCAGCTGGGTGGAACTTCTGAAGACCTGTGGAGATCATAGTGCGCTTTAGAGGGCTAGTCATACCCCTGACATTCCATGATATTATGGGTACCGACATTTAAGCAGCATTATGTAATACATGAAAGGGGAGAACCAACATACATCCACGGGGCTGTCTACCGACCAGAGTATCTCCTGCAGGTGCCATAGGCTGAGTAGCCCGGGTAAAAGGTACATAGCCAATTGGAGCATGGGTGGGTTGTGGAGCCACAAATCGAACTGTATAAATAGAACATATGTGGACATAAATTCCTGAGAAACGTCAACACAAAAGTCACAAACTGAATAGCACAACTGCTCTGTGTGGACTGAATGCAATATACCAGCAGTAGTACGGTAAGTAAGAAGGATGGTCTTGACTCAAGGCCAGCATCGGCCAATTCAAAAGTGAAATGCATCAACAAAAAATATCAGAACAAAACTAAAAACATAAAACCCATTACAACAGGAATGCATTCAAAATAGCGAACGCACATATTGCAGGTAATGACAAAAGGAAGGTACTGTTGTATTACTTTCGCTTTTCATCAATACTGATAATGGATCCCCAGTCGGAGTAATTGTGGAAATGTGGAAGAAGAAACAGGAGCTCCCATAGGCACAGGAAAAGGAAGAGCAGACATCTCCTGGAATATCATTCCTCCTATTCAGGGGGGTATTTGGTCCTCCAGATTGCTGACACGACTTTCCACAGCAGTGGTTCTTTCTCTGATTTTTTTGTAGATCTTGAAGCAGTAGGGAGACTTCCTCCCACAAACCACTAAAGTGCTCTTTAAGATCATCCACAGAGGCAGTGCATTTGTGCACTTAATGAGGGCTGGGATGATTCCTCCATGTCCTGGTCTGGAGTTGCCACATCTGTGCCACATAGAGCAGTAGGGACTTTGTTAAGCTCATGCCGAGCCTGCATGTCCTGCTCTGCGGGAGGGGAGGAAGCAGGATCAGCCTGTGTAGCCTGAGAGTTTTTGGGCATAAAAGAGTATTCCCGGGCTGCTTAGCAGAAGTTTTACTCACAGGGTCATGCAACCTCTCCCTAGGTCCGTGCTGTGGCTGAAGGGTCTGGGCGCCATTTTGTCTGTAGCCTGCCTAACAAATTGAAGCTGAACTCCAGCTAACAGTTTATAAGCAATTACAGCAAACAGTTTGTTCCTTTTGGGATAAAGGTTTTAAAAAATGAATAAAAGCTGACCATTGTAAGCACTGCCAATGGTAAATGGTTGTCTTAAACATAACATTTTACTGCCAATTTGTCTGGACAGCTTGGTCTGTAAAGTAAATTGAAAAATAAGGGGAATACTGGCTGGATCACCAAGTAAAAATAAAGTAAAAAGCCTAAAAAAAGGAAAACTAATAGAGGCACCATATCTAAGAATAGGTGAGGTGCAATTTAATATATTTTTGTTTTTGGGTTTAATACCGCTTTAAACAGAATAAGGGGCACGGAACCCCCTCGGCTGCACTGTTCATGTAGAACCAGTAGTGCTGAGTGCTGCCTTATGCTGATATGCCTTCTTGAAGAATGCACAGAACTAATCTACTTCATATAGACAAGTAGTGAAAGCAGACTCTTAATTAAGTAATTAATTATTTAAGTGCTCTATTACAAGCCCTATGAGTAAGCACGGTTTAGCTTAAAATGTGTAGGGGAGTTTGCAGCTTTCTGTACATTCCCCCTTTAAGAGCAATAAAGAATTCATGCAACAAACTCCAGTTTGATACCGTCATCCGATTTCTAGTTATTGTAAACAATGCAAATGCACCAGCTGTATGGCATTGGCAAGCGTGGACCCACCTGGAGCAGCACTGTCTATATTTCAGTAAAATCTGTATTTTTAGCATTGCATGGAAGAGATTATATGTAAGGACTGAAATGCACAAGAGGCAAAGGGGTCCTGTAGTTACCCTACTCCTCAGCCCCAGAGGTTGGGTGATGCTATGGTAGTTCTTCCACTGAAAGGAGTAATCTGTAGTCTATCCAAAAATGGACCCCGTTATAAGACGTATTGTAAATTTCATATAACATAAGCAGAATACTGACACAACCCTAAAATGTGAATGAGTCCTCATATAAATGGTGGTACTACAGATTCAGTAAGCTGTTCGGAAGAGTGGACCCACAGATAAAATGGGGCTTCCTATGGGGGAATACTCCAATGAACAGAAGATGCTATAAAGACTTATTTTTATGGGCAGCACTTATTTTTTTTATGAGCAGCACAGTGGTGTAGTGGGTAGCACTCTCACCTACCTGCCTGGAGTTTGCATGTTCTCCCTGTGCCTGTGTGGGTTTCCTCCGGGTACACCGGTTTCCTCCCACACTCCAAAGACATGCTGGTAGGTTAATTGGCTTCTGTCCAAAATTGGCCCTAGTATATGGATGTGAGTTTGGAGACCTTGGATAGTGGGCTCCTTGAGGGTAGGGATTGTGAGTGTGCGATGTATGTGTGGAGCGCTGCGTAAAATTGACGGCGCTATATGGGTACCTTAAATAAAACAGGGATAATTGTAGACACGCACACTCACTCAGGTTGAACTGGATGGACTGGTGTCTTTATTCAACCTTACTAATTATGTAACTATGTAACTGTAACTTAGGAGTAACACTACATTGAACCAAAGTTGGACATAAATGTTAATGTATTGCTTTAGTTGACATGAAATAATACACAGATTGTGAGCTGTACTTTATATATACTGTACAGTGTAACAAAATTATACTTTGTAAGTTTCATTTACTTTTTTAATAAGGTTCCCTTGGTTAAAATAGATGTAAAAACATTTGCTTTTTGCACAAATCTGGGCACTTTTTATATTATAAAACACTACAACTATAAATATTAAGGAGTTTGTACTGTCTGCCCTCATATTGTAAAGCGCTGCACAAAATGTTGGCACTATAGAAAAACGGTATAATAATATTAATACACATACAGTAAGTATGAGGGTTGCTTCACTAGTGGTAAAGAATAGTATTTAAGTATAAAATTTACAAATTTAAGTGACAGGGTATACACAAACCAATTATGACCCATGTGACTACAGGACACATCTCATCTGCTCTCCTCTTGCCATGGACACCCAGTCCCTGCCAGGCCAATGCAATGTTTGTAGTTTAAATTGGAGTCTAAACGGGGTGGTTTTAATTTTCATACTCTTATGCATTTACATGCTAAATTATCTAAATATAAGATTGTAAAGGATGAGGAAACTGAATTTTTCTAACTTAAAGATGTATATATAAAAAAAATCAAAATTCCATATGTTGACCTATTCTTCCAACTCTGTGCTAAAATAGATGCAGGGGGGCTTTCAGACGCATATTTTTGTGCAGGACTGTGTGGTTTTTGATTTGGACAGAAACTAATGACATATATTGGTTTATAAAAAATACAATTGTTTTGTTGAGGTTTTGACAGTCTTTCCTTTCAAACAAAAGACCTAAAGCAGAACTAAAGTCCAAAGTGTAATGTTAATGAGGTCTTATGACACCAAATTAAGTAGGGAGAAGGGGAAGTTGTACTGCACACACTGCCACCCTCATTTCTCCAAAAGGTGCAAGTAAATGACAAAACAGCCAGATTTAAAGCTGACATTTGTTGATTTTTTTTTTTTTTTTAAACAGCAGCAGGGACAGTACTTACACGAATGAAGAGTGTTCAGCATGCTCATGGCTGGTCTGTTCCTTGAAATCTTCCATCCTCTGTCCCTGCAGCAGTGAACTTCCGGTGCTGCGAGGGTTGAAGGGGAGTTCCAATGCCTCCTCCCCTCCCCCCCCCCTCCAGTGCCACATTTAATACAAGTGGCTTCACCAGTGACAGGCACCGTACTATCATTTCCCATAAAGAAAAACGCTCCATGAAATAGAGGTGGTGGACCTTTTTATTCTTCTGCCCTGTCTTCATCTTCACCTGGTCTTTTTTTCTGGGTTCAGTGTCTTTTGGCCACCCTGATTAGCTGCCCCAGGATAATGTAACTGCAGTGTATTTGCACAGGAATTAAAGTGAAACTTTACCATAAAAACAATAGATTGCAAGCAGGACTTTTTCTTAATTGCAGAACAGATGCTTCTTTTTTTTTTTTATTCATTATTTTCAAAGAAACAGTGTTACAGTTCCTCAAAAAACAGAAAAAAAAAAAACAAGAAAAAACATCTCACAATCATGACATAACATTTATCATGAAACTTGCCAATCCCATGGCTAACAAAATTTGCTATTAAAAATACTACTATACTGTATTATCATTAAATTGTGTAATATTTTAACGTGATTACCTGTAGACCACACCATTTCTCCTTTTATATTTTCCTTAACCAAGTAGTGTCCTGGCTAAGACCAAAAGAATAGAAAAGCAAAAGATATAAAATCTGTTTTTTTTGGTACTTATAGATAAAATAAGCAGTCCAGACTTTCCAATATCTCTCCTTTTGCTCTTTCAGCATCATAGTAAGGTTTTCCATTTGTTGGATTTCTGTTACCCTGGTAAGCCAGTGTGATCCAGTTGGTGGGGTGGTACTCTTCCACAACGCTGGTATGCATGCCCTCGCTGCCGTAAGGAGATGTTTTAGAAGTTTTTGTATTTTTTAATAGAGAGAGAGGTATCATGTAGTAAGAAAACTGCCGGGTTTACCCCAAGGGATAAACCTGTTATTGTTTTAACCGATTCAGTAACCATTATCCAAAACTCTTTCAGCTTTGGACATTCCCAAAATATATGTAACAAGGTGCCCTCAGACTCAAGACATCGCCAACAAACATTTGAAACCTGTGGGAACATCCGATGGAGTACAGACGGTGTTCTGTACCATCTAGTAAGGATTTTATACCCTCCCTCTCGATACCTATTCGCCAATGATGCTTTATGTGCGAACAGTAAGATCCTGTCCTTCTGAGCCTGAGAGAATGTAACCCCCAGATCCCTTTCCCACAATTGTAGGAAAGCAAGTTCTTGTGGTGCTTCCAGCCTAATCAATAAAAGGCATAAAAATGTGACAGCGAGTGTCTCAATGGTTCTCCCCTTAAGCATAGTTGTTCAAACACAGAAGGTGCACGTCTGTGTGCCCGTTGAAGAAAATCCAGAAAATGTAGCTGTGCTCCACCTCTCTGATCATCATCAGTCAATTACCTAATGAAAAATGTAAAAGCCTACTAAAGCCCTGCTGTAGTGAGGCTACAAAGTAAGTGTCTTTTAGGCCCAGAATTAAAGTTAAGGGGCTCGGATATGGCGAAATAGTGGTAGTTTCAAAAATCTTTTTCGTAATCCGTACGGTGGCTCCCACAGTTGGATGCACCTTCACCGTTCGTGGGATAACCGCTTCTGTAAGCCATTGGAGACCTTCCAAAGGTAAAGCAATCGTCGCCTACTCCATGTGGACCCAAGGCTTCTTATTTTGATGCACACACCAATCAGTCACCCTTGCCAAATGCGCAGCTTCATGATATTTAACTGGGTCGGGAAACCCAATCCCTCCACTTTCCTTAGGGAGCGACAAAATCGGCCTACGCACTCTCGCTGGTTTTCCGGCCCAGATAAACCTCAAGAATCTTGAACGAAGGTCTCTCAGGAAACCTGGAGGAATTTTAATGAGAAAAGTCTGTAGTAAGTTTAAAAGTCTTGGCATCACATTTTACACTTTATGATATTGGTCCTACCAAACCATGTAATAACCTCCCTTTCCCAACATTGAAAATCAAGTTTCAACTGTCGTGCCAGTGGGGCAAAATTAAATTCAAACACCCTACGCTGTTTGTTTGGGATATTTGTTCCCAAGTATCGTATATGCGCACATCAGACGCAGATTGCTTTGTTTCTAAGTAGAGCAGTTTGTGGTCCACTGCAACTGTTTTAATGCGAACCTCTTCTATCTCTTCACGTAGAGTACCAGTCAGAGTGCCCAGCAGTTTCTGTATGTCCTCTTTGGTTGGGTGGGGGCTTGAATAAGCTGTCGGATGTCTGGTTCAACAGTGTGCTCCTGGCTGTGTGGGTTTGCTGAGACATCTCAGACTGTGGTTCCCGTAGTGGCGCCATATTAGAAGCAGCGGACCACCCGACATTTCTTCTTACCCTCTGCTATCTGATGAGATAGGAGTATAGGGTGCTCCTGTAGTCTTTCCCCGCCTCGGCATGGGCTATAGAGCTTGTATTATCGACGGTCTACTGGGAATGCACAGCGGTATCACCGAGCTCTAATCCGGGACCTCCTCACTCCACCATGCCTAAGCCACACCCCCTGGAAGTGATGTCCGGCTCCTCCAGAAAACTCTTTACAGAGGGAGCTACAGCTTTTCGAACAGATGCTTCTTACCTTCCTGTTTGAAAATGTATTTGGAATGTACATTACCCACTTAAGGCCCGAGCCTCTTTTTGAGATCTGTTGTTTACAAGTTAAAATCTTTTTTTTTTTGCTAGAAAATTACTTAGACCCCCCAAACATTATATATTTTTTTTCAGACACCCTGGAGAATAAAATGGCGGTCATTGCAATACTTTATGTTGCACCATATTTGCGCAGCGGTCTAACAAGCGCAATTTGTTTTGGAAAAAATACACTTTTTTGAATTAAAAAATAAGATAACAGTAAAGTGGAATGGCGACAAACTTTGGCACTAAATCTCCATTGGCAAAATTTCTACAGATTACCAGTTTTGAGTTACAGAGGAGACCTAATGCTAGAATTCTTGCTCTCGCTAACGATCTCTGCGATACCTCACATGTGTGGTTTTAACACCGTTTTCGGGCATGACTTACATATGCATTTGCTTCTGCACACGAGCTCGGTGGGACAGGGCGCTTTCAATTTTATTTTTATTTTTTTTTATTTATTTTACTTTTTATTTGTTATTTTTACACTGTCCATTAAAAAAAAAACGTTGGGTCACTTTTATTCCTATTATAAGGAATGTACAAAAAACATGACAGGACCTCTTTAATGTGAGATCTGGGGTCAAAAAGACCCCAGAACTGACATTTACACTTAAATGCAATAAAGAAAAAAGTTGTTTTTTTTTTCAATAAAAAAAAAAAGTACCCTTTAAGACCATTGGGCGAAAGTGACGTTTGACGTTGCTTCCGTCATCCAGTGGTATGGAGCAGAGTGGGGGCCATCTTTCCCTCACTCGACTTCCAGCCTCACAGGGGAAAGGACCCGATCGTCTCTGTCGCTACCGACGGGAGGGGGGGGTGCCTCTCCCACTCCCGATAAAAGTGATCTCGCAGTGAATCTGCTGGAGAGACCACTTTTATCTGAAAGAGGACTGTCCGTCGTTTCTAAAAAATACAGGGGTTATGGCAGTTATCTGCTGCCATAACAATGATATTTAGCTTCCGGGTTTTTTTATTGTCAAAGTTTAATTAACCACTTGCCTACTGGGCACTTTTATCCCCATCCTGCCCAGGCCAATTTTCAGCGTCCAGCGCTATCGCACTTTGAATAACAATTGCACGGTCATGCAGCACTGTACCCATATGACACTTTTATTATTTTTTTCACACAAATTTAATTTTCTTTTGGTGCTATTTAATCACCACTGGGTGTTTTTATTTTTTTCTAAACAAACGAAAAAAGACCAAAAAAAAAAAAATGTGTTTCTATTATAAAATTTTGCAAACAGGTAATTTTTCTCCTTCGATGATGTGCACTGATGAGGCTGCCCTGCTGGGCACTAATAGGCAGCAGTGATGGGCACTGATAGGCTGCACTGATGGGCACTTATGAGGCGGCACTGATGAGGCGAGGCGGCACTGATGTGCACTGATGGGCTCTGATGAGGTGGCACTGGTGGGCGTTAATGAGGAGGCACTGATAAGTCTACACTGATGAGCACTAATAGGCAGCACTGATGGGCACTGATAGGCAACACTGTTGGGGCTGCACTGATGATCAGGACATTGATGATCAGTGCCCAGATGATCAGTGCAGATGTCCCCTTTCACACTAACCAGTTACCAGCTCTCTCCTCTCCTTAGGCTGTGACAGCATAAGGAAAGAAATGCCAATAACCGGCAAGTGTATTTACATCGTGATGATCAGCTGTGACTGGACACAGATTATCATGTGGTATAGAGCATCTGTAATTGGCTCTTTACTCCACCCTACAGAAAGCTGTAGCCGTCATTTGGTTATAGCGCAGTCAGCAAGTGGTTAAACAAGCTCAAGTTATAAGCCGATTGGCCAGATTTTGCACTCTCCAGTTTTAGTAAATCAACCCCATTATGTATTCCTGTGCCAGATAATCTAGATGGCCAAAGATGCTGAACCCGTAAAAAGATTGGGTGAAGACACCAGCAAGGGAGCTTGTGGATGTTGCATCGCTGGAAGGTCTTGTAACGGTGAAGTAGTTGAAAAACCTCAGACATGAAAGATGAACAAAGCCTATTCCCTCTATAGCATGTACTTGTCTCAATCTAGAGCACTAAGTGCCATTTCTGTGTCCTCGTTCCTCTGCTATCTGCATGAATCACTTCTAACAAATTTTCCCGACACCAAGAGAAAAAAAGGTAACGGGGAGGGACCTCTAGCTGATTGACAGTCTTGGCTGTGTTTCTGTGTGCTGTGTGACTGGGGTGTGTCCCTTCCCCTCCAATCAACTCTCAGAGCTTTCCTTACTGAGCTCTGCAGAGTGTAACTTCAGCTCCCCACCCCTTTTTTCTTAACAGTCAGACAAACTTTATAAATTCTGGCCTTTTGAACAGATGAGAAGATTGCAGATAGACAAGAACAACTTATGTAGGAGGATTTGTTTCATCTCTGTGTATCATCTGAGGCCAGTCATTTCACTGGGTATATGTGAGGGTTTACAACCATTTCAAATCATCCTGGCACCAAGTTATGCTGAGATCTTACATTGAACTGCCCATGCACAAGAAAAAAAAACACGAAGTGCAATGATAAAGAAAACCTGTAGTGCTATTTTCTATAGTGAACTGATACAAAATGTACTTGTTATCTCTAAAAATCACAAAATGCTAGAAGCAAACAGCCACTGTATAAATTTAGCTACGCCCTGCTCACTCTCTCCGCTCCCTTCCCATGTTGTGATTTCAGACAAGCAATCGTCACAAAAGGCAAAATGCAGAGGGATCCCTGATTTCTTTTCTATTATCAGACATGGTCTGGAGACGTGTTCTATACACTGGAGCCACTACTAGAAGTCCAGTGTAGAAATAATAATTTATGGTTCCTGATTCAGTAAAAACATTGAACCAAAAAAAGTATATGCAACATCCAGATTGTCAGTCCTGGTCTGTGTTTACAATGCAGACTGCAGACAAACTGCATGTAAACAATGTTGCTTATTATTCCATGAATATAAATTAATTAATGTGTTTTAAAAGAACAGTTTCTGGGCTTTCTGCATAGGCCACAATTTTTTGTACATTCATACTTGGCTTTCTACATATGCCACAATATCTGTATATTGCCGCTAAGGCATCTGTATAGGCCTTATTGCCCAGTATGTTGCCATGTCTGTATATAGTCCACAAATAGCTGATAGATCGGCTTTGTGTTAAAACAAAGAATGCAGCATGCATACACCAGTACAAATTAGAGGGCTTCTGAAGACTTCAGCCAAGGGATGGTACAATGCCATACAGAGTGCACAGTGAGAATCTGCTGACAGCAATATTGTAGCAAGTGTATGATATGCTCAAAGTGCTGGGGAAGGGTGGCTGAAAAAGTAAAAGTGCACCCCATAAGTTATATTGGAAGGTAGGGCTTGGACAAGGGGTAGGCAGGAGGGAAAGCTGCCCTGGGTGCTGTGGTTTACTGGGAGCACCTTCTATTGCCAGGCTGACAGGAGTAGAGACAGCAGCAGTGATTTTAACAAATGAGTAACTGCGCATTAAGACCGGGGGGGGGGGACATAATTTGGCATGTTTGCCCTGGGTGCTGGATGACCTTGTCCTGGCACTGTTTGAAGGAATTCAATAAAGTCCTAACAACACTTTTCTGGCAATATGGCCCTTTAAAATGCTCTGCAAAAGATTCAAAAATACCTACTGTCTCTGTAGTTTTACTGACACACTGGTAGATTCAGGTAGTTTTTTAGTAGCACCACTTTAACAGTGGCGTTACTACTGCACCAAATTAAAAAAGAATTATCTCCAGTTTGTAGATAATAAAACTGGAGGTAGTAAACTCTAAACTAAACGTATGTCTAAAAATTAAATAAATAATAATAATAAAAAATAAGGATATACTTACCTGCTCTGTACAAGAATATTGCACAGAAAGGTTGCTTAACTCTTCTTCTGGCAGTCCCTGTTGGCACTGTCCACACTTTCCTTTGGGTTCTTCCTGTAGCAAACTAGATGTGAAGGAGATGCCCATGCATGCATGCTCTTGTTGGGTCTCGAGCCTGGCTGTGTGCATCTGTAGACACAGACGGCACCGGTAAGCCACTCAACTGCTCCCTCCTGACAGAAGTTTGAATAACAGCACCAGGAACCTATAGCTTCACTGCCCTCGCTTTCTGTGAAAGCGGAAAGTAAGGAGAGAGGTGCAAGAGCCAGAGACAGTGCTGGAGCGGTAACATGGAGCCAGCTAAGAGTTTTGCAAAAGAGGGAGGTAGGACAGTTAGTAGGGCATTTTTTTACTTTAATGCATACAATTTATCAAAATTGGGGCAGCCAGAAAAGTGGAGCAGCTGTTCATAACAATATCTTTCTATCTATCTTTCATTTTAAAGCTTAACTGAACAAGCAAAGGATAGAAGCTGATTGGTTTCCATAAACAGCTCCAGGTTTTAACTGCTCCAGTTTTGATAAAGGCCGCCATAAGTTGGCATATAGAGACAGGCAGAGTGTCTGTCTCTGTATGCTGTATAGCAGACAACATATTTGCTGCCACTATCCTCTCCCCTCTTCACCTGTCATTGATTGTTGAGTACGCTGTCTGGTTCAGAGCAGATTTCCCCCTAGCAACCAATGATGCTGACAGTGGACAAAGCTTGAAATAAAAGCTGACACTAGTTCTCCATCAGCAATAAAAATATTGTCATAAGTTGTATTCATTCCCTACTCTAGCAAAGAGTTTTTTTTGTGTTCCTTATAGGGCCTGTTTACAATTAGCATTGCCCTCTGAAGAGACGATGAGCGGTGGATTGCTTTTCAGAGAGTGACAGGTGCCTGGGAAGTGTTATGTCAACTCAACACCTTGTTCTTTAAGCAAAGCATCAAGACCGTGGCAAAAATACAACCCTGTCTGGCTGCCTTTGCAGTTTAAAGCAGAACTATTCTCTATTTTAACCCTTTCATGCCTAAGCCTATAATGTGAAAGATGATGTTACGCTGAGTAAATAGATACCTAACATGTCATGCTTTGAAAATGCGCACACTCGTGTGATTGACAACAGGCATTCTAAAGCGAAAAGCAGTCTCTCTATTGGCTATGAATCCACCCACTGCTGCTATAATCACAAGGGAAGAGCGTATCAGATGGGAAACTAGTGTCTGTGAGTGCCTATCAGGCTCTGCCTACCCAGCTTACAAAATCCTCAGCAGAGTGGAAGCGCAGCTGGACTGAGGATGGAGTAACTCTATGGACACTCTGGTCTCAGTGCGCCCCTCAGATTTGTTGCATGCACCAACATTTGTCATGTGGAGGCAGGTCAGAATTCTCCTGTGTGCACCATCTACATTCCCCAATCCAGTTTTGCAGTTTTTGTCCCTATGATTTTAAGTTTACTATCTTTTCTAGAAAACAGTTTTAACAGTCTTATGATTGCTATCTTATCTTTTTGTTTTTCTTCATAAGGGGTCTGGATTTTGTCAGTGAAGAACAGATCCAGAATCCCCCCCAATGCAGCTGTGCAGCAGCAGATCAGTTCTGCTATCAGCCAGCAATAGATGGCTGTAGCTGTGATCTGATGTCACATCCCTTCAGATGTAAACACAGCACAGAAGTGTTTTTAATTTTGCATCTACAGCAGGAGCCTATGGAGTGGTCCGTAGAACAATCAGAAGCCCAGGAAGTGATTGCTTCAGCTCCTACAGCTGTGGCCAAAAGTTTTGAGAATGACACAAATATTCATTTTCACAAAGTCTGCTGCTTCAGTATTTTTAGATCTTTTTGTCAGATGTAATTATGGTATACTGAAGTATAATTACAAGCATTTGATAAGTGTCAAAGGCTTTTATTGACAATTACATTAAGTTTATACAAAGAATCAATATTTGCAGTGTTGACCCTTCTTTTTCAAGACCTCTGCAATTCGCCCTGGCATGCTGTCAATCAACTTCTGGGCCACATCCTGACTGGTGGCAGCCCTTTCTTGCATAATCAATGATTAGAGTTTGTTAGAATTTGTGGGGTTTTTTTTTTTTTTTGGTCACCCGCCTCTTGAGGATTGACCACAAGTTCTCAATAGGATTAAGGTCTGGGGAGTTTCCTGGCCATGGACCCAAAATTTCGATGTTTTGTTCCCCAAGCCACTTAGTTATCACTTTTGTCTTATGTCAAGGTGCTCCACCATGCTGAAAAGGCATTGTTCATCACCAAACTGTTCTTGGATGGTTGGGAGAAATTTCTCTCGAAGGATGTATTTGCACAATTCTTTATTCATGGCTGTGTTCTTAGGCAAAATTGTGAGTGAGCCCACTACCTTGACTGAGAAGCAACCCCACACATGAATGGTCTCAGGATGCATTATTGTTGGCATGACACAGGACTTATGGTAGCACTCATCTTTTCTTCTCCGGACATGTTTTTTTCCAGTTGCCCCAAACAACCAGAAAGGGGATTCATCAGAGAAAATTACTTTACCCCGGTCCTCAGCAGTCCAATCTCTGTACCTTTTGCAGAATATCTATCTATGGTTTCTTTGCTGCGCAAGCTCGCAGGGACAGGGGCGCTTTAAATTTTATTTTTTTATTTTTACATTGTCACTTTAAAAAAAAAAAATTCTGATCACTTTTATTGTAAACATCCCATGTGACAGTAATAGGTGGTGACAGGTACTCTTTATGGAGGGATCTGGGGTCTAAGGCTCTGTTTCCACTACTGCGAGTTGTTGTGCGACTTGACACATGTCAAGTCGCATGACAAGTCAAAACCCATGTATTTCAATGGCCCCTGCAGCCACTCCAAAAAAGGTTCTTGCACTACTTTGTTCCTACTTCGGTGCGACTTGTTTTCACATGGCTTTCACCGGTCGCATGACATCGCAACACAAATCGCATAGCAAAGTCACAGTGTAAATCGCGCGACTTTGGGGAAGCAATAGGGGAAACATAGCCTAAAAGACCCAAAATTCCTCCTTTGCATTTCAAAATATTCAGATTGCCAAAAACGGCGATTCTGAATACAGTCACTTTTTAAAAAAATCGGCGCCATTGGCAGCCGAGTAACCCGGAAATGACATTGTGATGTCGCTTCTGTCTTTTTACATAGGAGACTGGAACGAAGCCGTTTCCGGAGTCCCAACCTAGCTGGCGGAAGTGCCGGACCGTGGATCGGGTCTCACGGGGGGACGGGAGGCCCGGGAAGGTGGTGGGAGGGGGGACGTCCTCTCCCACTCCTTTAGGATACCAGCCGAGCAGCTTTTAGCCGCATTGGTTGTTATCCTTAAAGAGCTGACCGCCTGCTCTAAATAACGATACCTGCTGCAGGCATCACCCCGGTGTAACCCCTTCAAGCCGAAGCCGCGGTCCTTTTTTTTTTTTTTTTGCAGACGTGACATGCAATGCAATGCAATAAAATAAACTTGCCTACTTCCTCGTAGTTTTCCTTAAAAGGCATACCTTCCAACATTTTGAGATGGGAATGAGGGGCACCTACCAACAAATGTATGTAGGCATAGGACACACCCCCTGCCACACCCCCTTAAAGGAGAATTAACAAAAAAAAGGTTAATTAAATTCACAAGGACTTTTTTTTACCACTACTATTCCTTTATATTGGCTTTTAAAATGTACAAATGCAGCTATGTAGAAATTGGATGGAAGGTTTAGCACTGGGAAACACGTTTTGAAAGATAAAAAGTGCATTTTTTTATACAACTATATGGATCAGTCCTAAATGAGGGGGAAAGAAGGACAGAGGGACATTGCTCCAAATCAGGGACAGTCCCTCAAAATCAGGGACAGTTGGGAGCTATGTTAGAAGGTACACTGAGCTGTTCATATGTAGCTAAGTTTACATTCTGGCACAGATCCTGCATGAGTCAATGAAGACAGCCACCGCCTCAGATCTGGAAGAGGTTGGATAGAAGATGCTGATGACTGCACAGCACCTCAGGAAGGTAAGTATTCTGGACTTTAGTTCCTTTTTTAGGCTCGATTCACACCTATGCATGTTGCTTTTGAGCGTTTTTGGAGTTTTTTTTTTCATGCTTGCCACGTTTTTGATCAGCGTTTTTGCGGCGTTTTTGCCGCGATTTGCGGTTTTTTTTTTTTTTTTTTACAGTTTTTTTTTACAGTCTTAAAAAAAATTTAAAAAAAAAAAAAAAACGGCAAAAACGCATCAAAAATGCACCAAAAACGCATCAAAAATGCTGCAAAAACGGTGCACTTGCGTTTTTGATGCTTGTCCATTGAATTCTATTACATGCAAAACGCTGCATTTTGCATGAAAAAAAGTCCCTGACCCTTTCCAAAAATGCAGAGAAACAAAAAGGCATTGATGTGAACATGTTCCATAGGAACCCATGTTAAAAAATTCCCGTGCATTTCTGCAAAATGCAAAATGCATCAAAAAACGCGCTAGTGTGAATGGAGCCTAAGGCATACTTGCCAGCTGTCTCGGATTTGCAAGGCAAGAGGGAACGACATCATCCCACTCCAACCAATGAAGACAACCACAGCCTGACATCTGGAAGAGGTTGGGTAGAAGATGCTGATGTCAACACGGCACCTCAGGGAGGTAAGTATTCTGCACTTTAGTTCCTTTTTAGGGCATACTTGCCAACTGTCCCAGATTTGCAGAGACAGTTGTGCTTTTTACTAAACTGTCCCACTTTGGCTATGTCCAGGGCAGAGGGGACTGCAGCAGCCTATCATTGAGCTAAATCTACAACCCAGAATGAAATCTCCCCCCTCTACTTTCCTCTGGCAGTTTCCAGCACTCTGTATTGGCTCAGGAAGAACCTCTAAGGTGGATCATTTTACTGTATGCAAAGCACTGTGAAAATATACTGACTATGCCTGTAACAAAGAAATGAATAGGCTAACCTCTTCCCGCCAGCTGTATACATATATGAAGCCCTATGTAAACATATTGCGGTGCTGAGTGCGTGCTCTCTGCACACATCCGTCATACTTAGGGTTGCCACCTTTTCTTCAAGTCAAACCCGAACACTTTAGCGGTGCACAGCAATTTTTTTTGTAGTATAAACTATACATATATTTTGCTATTAAATAACATTTCTAATCATATGAAGTTAATAACAATAGTCTGCCTTTACATCAGAGTCCACAGAGTTCCCCTTTTACATGCAGAGTTTCCTTTCACTGTAAGGGGGGACTCTGCAGACTTTGATGTAAGGGAGAATTATGGGGACTCTAACATAAGGGATGCTCTGGGAACCCCCGATTTAGGGGGAACACTGAGAACTCTGATGTACGGAGAGGACTCTGATTGAAGGGGGAACACTGCGGCCTCTGGTGTAAAGTGGAACTCTGATGTAAGGGATGCTCTGAAAACCCTAATGTACCTTGGTGTACTCACTCGGAGGCAGGAGAGAGAAATGGGGAGACTTCAGTCACAGACAGGGATGGATGGTGAGCTCACTCACCCCCTGGCAGTCAGCACCTCTCAGCCAGATGTATCTGAGGCTGCTGGACTTCAAATTTCCAGCCCACACTTTCCTTTTCTAAGGAGTGTGGGCAGACACAGAGGGGTAGGGCTGAGAGGAAAAGGTGCAGATCGAGCCCTCTCTCCTCTCCCATCTCTGTGTGTGTTGGGGGGGGGGGGTTGTTAGTGTTGGCTTTGGGCAGCATGAAAGAGAGTGTAACATACACTCTCAGCTTAGACAACTGCAGCCAGCAACCCTGCTGGGGAGCCATAGTCCAGTCTGAATAATGTGTCTGGGTTCCAGGCAGTCTGAAACCCAGACGCATGATTCCAAACCCGAACTGTCCAGGTGAATCCCGGACAGGTGGCAACCCTAGTCATACTTACGATCGGGAGCTTTTCGATCACTGCCAATCATAGCGATCACATGATCGGAATGCCTGCCTCTGCCTCTGCCTCCTGACATTCTGAACTTCTTAAAAGGTCCAGGAGGAGGCGGCAGCGGGGGAAAGATGTTAACAATTTGCTTCTTGTAGAATCACGCCCATTTTAGAATGAATGCCCCACCCCTAACTAAAGTACATTCTCTGCCTACAATGGCTTTCTGAACACACAGCAAAAAAAGATGTCCTTGGAAACTTTTTTGAAATGTTGGCAACTATGTTAAAGGATAAGTTCACCTTTGATAACATGTTACAACCCATATTCGAGGTGTAACATATTATGATTGCACCAGCCCCCAAGTCCCCCTGATCCCTGCTGCGACAGCAGACCAGGAATCTTCTCCCCATGTCTCCTGCCACAATTAAAAAAAGACACAGCCATGCGGGGCTACGCCCACCCGACCGAGTTGCTCATTCACAGCACTCTGTAAATAGAAAACTACAAGGTCTGTCAGCCTTTGCAACTTTCGACTTGTAGTTTTCAATGAACTACCATGGCGCTGTGGGAGTTAATTCATTCTTCCTATCAGAATGTATCGGCTTCCTCACAAGAGGTACAAGCAAGCTGATACTGACAGATCTGCAGGAGACCTGCACGGCACTAGTGATCTACTGATCGCTGGTGCAATGCTTTACAGGCTGCTGCAACAAAAAATAATAAATGCACATTTTTTTACCTGCAAAAAATGTGTATTTATTTATTTTTAAGTGAACTTACCCTTGAAGGGCCCATTCATACTTGCCTGTACACTAAACCAATGCGGTTCAGTGTATGAGCAGCAGTCTGTTTTGGGCTGCAGTGTTGTGCGGCAGGGGGCAGTGTGATGCGTGTTATACCGCATCACACAGTGTTCTTTTTTTTTCAGGAACTTTATTTGCAGTGCACAAAGTGACACTTCATTCATGTTACCACACAGAACAGTGGTGCATTATGTGTAGGGTTGCCACCTCATCCCTTTTAAAACCGAACACGTATAAATTGCACAGGTTCTGTGGCTGATTAAAGTGGAACTTCAGTCATTTTTTCAACTTTCCATCTATTAAATCTTCTGCCCTTGTTGTTTTAACTTTGGATAATAAAACATTTTTTTTCTGCCAGTAAATCCCTTATACAGCCCACTTCCTGTTTCTTGTCACATCATTAGCCCAGGCTATGACATCATGCACAACTCTCTCTATAACTCTTGTGAGAGCTTGCCAGGAAGGGAAGGGGATGAGCCGTAACAGGGCCAATGAGAGCTGCAGAGCTGGAGGTGTGCCTCTGTGTAAATCCAGGAAGTGAACAGGCAGCAGCTTCAGCTGACCACAGTTAAAATAGTTGCAGCCAGACTTAGTGGAGGGAGATTTCTACAGCATATTTGGCAAGTACAGAATCACAGTATATATAAAATAATAAAGTGGTTGAAGGGAAGCTTCAGAATGGCAAAGATGTTTTTATTACAAATTATGTGAGCAGACTCACTTGGTGCCTTATCTGCATTAAATTAACCTCTGAACCTGGGTAATTTACAGTGGCGGCCCGTCCATTTGGGGGCGCCCGAGCGCCGCCCCCTCTCTCCATGCCACCCCCTATTCGTGTGTCTGGCCCCTTTCGGGGCACCAGGTGCATGAATTACAGCGGCCAGGTTTTTTTCTTGAAGCACCTGATTAGAGCCAGAGAGTCTAATAGGCTTCAAAATCGTGTGGGCTCGGGTCGCAGAGATTGCGCTCCGATCCCACCCAGGTGTGTTACAACAGCAAATGAATATTCGCTATTGAAAGACTTATTGTCAACCTGGCCAATCAGAAGCGCGTGTGAGACCCGTTTTCCGATTTGATTGGCCTAAAAGAGAAGACTCCCGATTGACTGCCGAGGAGGAGGGAGGAAAACGGAAACCACCACTGCCGTGCTGACCTGTAGAGAGCAGAACGGGAGGCCGCCGCCCCCGCCACCAAGTAGGGGAAGCTGCCGGTGATAGACCGGGGGGGGGGGGGCATACTGTTTGCCACCCCTCCCCCCAAAAAAAAAATTCCCACCGGCCGCCACTGTTAATTTATGTGTGTTCGGGTTTAAAGGGATGAGGTGGCAACCTTAGTTATGTGGTGCAGCGCGGTGCAATATTATGCATTTTATTGCAGTACACTGCACTGCACCTCAGGCAGCATTGAAGTGGGAACAATAATTTTCTATATGCCGGGCCTAGTGGTGCAGAAAAATGACACTCACTGCTTTAGTGTGAATGGGCCCTAAGGACGGACAGTAAAATTGTGGTATAACTGCCTGCTTTTCATTTCCCCTAATTGTAAGTGTAAACTTAGACAGAGAGATCTTCTGTCACTTCCTGTCCAGGCATGTATGTACACAACTGAGGAGGAAAGGGGCAGCTAGGACCTAAGACCGTTGTAAGCATCTAGAGAAGGGCATTGCCAGGACTCAAGATGTCACCCCATGGGTTTTGGAGGGTTGCTCAGAATTGACGTCACATCCGGAGCCCTGTAGAACGGATACCATACAACGTGCTGCAATGTTGTATGTATTGTCCGGTGAATGAGTTGAAGTTGGTCCAGCCCGCGGTTCTCTAATCACCGAGGGGGGAGATATGATAGCATGCAGCCGGGGCCGGCGGAGGAGAAGAGACGAAGAGCGGGAGGGGAGTGAGGAGAGCCCGGAGCTCCGTGCAGAGAGGCGGCCGGGGGATGTGCAGGAGGACGAGGAGCTGGAGATCAGTGTGTACACTAAGAGGAGGCAGAGTCCGGAGGAGGAGGAGAGGCTGGAGAAGGAGCACTTCTGGAAGATCATCAACGCCTTCTCCTGGTATAGGTGATGAGTCCATAGACTGCCCCCAGCTCTCTCTATATACCATTCATGGAAATCTATGACATCATACATAGATATATATGTTATAATACACACGCAGCAAGCATCTCACTGCCCACTTTTCCTGTGGCTGGTCTGATGAACTAGCCCTCACTTAAAAAGTCCTGGTCACCATTGTTGTCTGACACTTCCCATTGTGATAACACATCCACTGCTGCATGCTGTGGTTTCTCCCGCCTACCCCCACACTGCAATGGAACACAGGGGTTAGCGGGAGAAACCACAGCATCCTGCAGGGGGAAACAACATTTTTCAGGTAGCCACAGCAAACGAGGCTCTTCAAGAGGGTAGTTCTGCAGACAATGCACGAGAAAGGTAAGTAATGAAGACGAATTAAACCCCTGCTCTTTTTTTTTTTTTTTTTTAGCAATTATGTACCAGTACAGCATATTGGCATGTTAGGCTCATTCACTCAGGGTGATTACATGCATGCCAACATGGGACTGTACAGGTGTTGTGTACATCCCTTTGCCAGCAGTCCCAGCATTGTCGGTTGGTGTTGTAGCGGTTGGGACACGGGCCCAGGGGCCGGTTTATGTTTTTTTTATCACTTTTATTGCTGTCACAAGGAATGTAAACATCCCTTGTGACAGGTACTCTTTACGGAGAGACCTGGGGTTTAATAGACCCCAGATGTCTCCTCTACCCTTAAACTGGTTCTAAAGGCAGAATGATTTTCTTATCTAATGCATAAAATGCATTAAGACTCCTTTTCACACTGGAGTTTTTGCAGGCGCTATAGCGTTAAAAATAACGCCTGCAAACCGCCCTAAAACAGCTGCTCCATTCACTCCAGTGTGAAAGCCTGAGGGCTTTCATACTGGAGCGGTGCGCTGGCAGGGCATCAGGAAAAGTCCTGCCAGCAGCTTCTTTGGAGCGGTGAACTCACCGCTGCTCCCCATTGAAATCAATGGGGCAGCGCTGCGATACCACCGGCAAAATGCCGCTCTGATGGTGTTTTGTGGGTGGATTTAACCCCTTTTCGCCAGCTAGTATTAAAAATAGCGCCTGCAAACCGCCCTAAAACAACTGCTCCACTCCAGTGTGAAAGCCCTCAGGCTTTCACACTGGAGCGGTGTGCTGGCAGGGCGTCAGAAAAAGTCCTGCCAGCAGCTTCTTTGAAGCGGAGAACTCACCGCTGCTCCCCATTTAAATCAAAAGATAGCGCCGCTTTACCGCTGACGCCGGTGGCAGCACAGTGTGAAAGGGGTCTAAAGTGGATGTAAACCCTCACATATACCAAATGCAGTGAACAGCCTCTGGTGATACACAAATATTAAACAAATCTCCCTAGATAAGTTTTACATGTATATCTGTGTTCAGCTTTTTGTATTCTATAAAAAGTTTTATAAACAATTTTTACTTCCTCTTTCAGCACTGGGAGGGGAGTTTGGGCATACACTGTGCGACAGCTGATTGGAGGAAAGGGGCACACACCCCCCTCCACATCGGCAGAGAATAAAAGAAACTTGCAGAGCTGTGCTGTGAATAGACCTGCTCTCTGCTAATCTATTTCTATTATATCTATCAACCTATCCAACACAAGTTTTCAGCTGCTTTTATCTCCCGTGTCGGAGAGTTTGTCAGAAGTTCTCATGCTGATAACTGAGGAACAAAGCAGCAGAAAGACACAGAACTCAGGGCTTTGGAGAGAGATAGGTAAACACTACAGATATGTGCCCAGGTCAAATTTCATGAATCGGGTTTACATCCACTTTAAGATAAAAAGCATTCTGTGTGCAGCAGCCACCCTAATACTTACCTGAGCTCCATCTCAATCCAGCGATGTTGCACGAGAACCTCGCTGTCCAGGACTCTCTCTACTGAATGGCTGAGACACAGCAACAGGCCCAGTTGGCGCCCACTGCTGTCAAACAAAGTCAGTAAGGCCACAGCTTTGTGTCTGAATGGACACACAGAGCAGCGGCTCAGCTTGGGTGCCCCCATAGCAAGCTTCTTGCTGTGGGGGAACTTAGCAGGAGAGCCGAAGAGGGACTCGAAGAGGAGGATCCGGGCTGCTCTGTGCAAAACCACTGCACAGAGCAGGTAAGTATTACATGTTTGTTATTTTTAAACTAAAAAAAACAAGACTTTAATATCCCTTTAAAAGCATTTGATCACAGCAAGATGGGTGTGATCAAATGCTTTCCCATTTTAAAAATGACACTGTTTACATCCAGGGAAACAGGAAGTGACAAAAATGCTTGTTTCTTCCAGTTTTGTATACAACAGAGCTCATCAGGGACCTTCCAAAGCTCAAAAAGCTCTGTGGTAATTTGGCGGAAGCGTTGGCTTCAGTTCAAGGTTCTCCGATGGGACGTGCAACCTGAAGAGGCACCGGAGGGGGTGGGGGCTGTAAAAGCAATCCAGCAGCCAATTAGCCGGTAGGATGACCTGTAACTGCAGCCATCATCCCAGTATACCACTTAAAAGCCACAATGTATATGTACATTAGGCGGTACGTTCAAGTGGATAATTAACAAATATTACTATAATCATGAATTGGCTGTTATTTCCCCCCTCATCTTCCAGGACAGCTACTTGAGAGATGATTGGCTCCGCCCTCTACAGGAAACACAAATCAGACATAATTTAAAAGGCCCCTCTGACCCTCAGTTGTTTTGTGTTTCCAGACCCTCCAGGAGTACACAGCGTAACGTTTGTTATTTTTTTTCAGGTCTGGTAACTGTGGTTGGTGGACCCCCCTTTTTGTAATACCCAGACGGGTTGTGATCATGTCGGTGGTATTTCTCTACTTTAGTAGGATAAAAAGGGCACACTGTGTTTGGAATAGATTGCTTGCCTTTTGTGGTCTTAGCGGCAACTTCCATTGCACATATCTGGCGTTTGCCTGGATTTGTGGAGATGTAAGCATCCTCATGGTTTTCCCTGCATTGAGTGTACCAAGATGGCATCTGTCGCACTTCCGGTGATGCACTTCCGGTGACTCACTCTGCCGGAACTGCAAGTGACACGCCGCATTTCCGGATGCTTATGTCTTAAATCGGCTCAGCGTGGTTGCAATGCATGGCATTCGCTGCTTTGGGAAACAGTCTGACAGACGCAGGGCAGACTAGTTTAGCAGCACCGCGGCGGTCAACAGTCTATCTCACTAGCCAGTTTAGTATCCTCTCTATGTAGTCAGAGGACATACCTGTGGATGGAGCACCCGCTCAAGCTGAACCAGCGGCTGCATCTGGGTCCAATCCTGCCCCCAAGGTTGATAAACCTGTAAAGAAAAAATGTGGGAACGGTAGAGCTAGACTTCCTGAGGGTTATAAAAAAAACATTTTTGTGAGGATTGTATTCCTTCGGGGTCAGGTTCTGGTTCTGTTTCCTCGGTTAAAGCGGGGTTCCACCCAAATTTAGAACAATATCTGTATGTATTCTCTTCCTTGCCTAGATGCTGACATGTGGTTTAAAAAAAATTTAAATCGCCGTAATTACCTTTTATTTTTCTATTCTTTGCACTTCCTGGTTCTCCTCCCGTGGGAGTAGGCGTGTTTCTAGCCTCTCCCAGACTCCTGGGAGCTAGTCTCAGGCTTCCCAAGATGCCACTGAGCATGTGCGGGAATGAGCGGTGAATGCTGGGAGCACAGCATTCACCACATCCAGGAAATAAATGCTTGTGGGCTTCAAATGCCCACAATGAAGATGGAAACCGCCTGCAGTGAATAATATAAGTTATTCTTTCCGACAAAATCTGACACAGGCGGACATATTACACACAATATGTGAGTATGTAATGCTGAGAAGAAAAGTTTGTGAATGAACTCAAAAAAAAAAAAAAACGATAGATAGGTGGACCCCCGCTTTAAGGAATTGATGGCTTCTATGATAGAAGTAGTTGCTTCTTTTCAAACCTTTTAATGACAGATTAGCAGGGTTAGGTCCTTCCACTTCAAAATCTGCTACTGTGGTTCAGGAACCTTCAGTCTCTGCTAGATCTCTTCGTCTCTTAGTATCAGAGACCATTAGTTCACAAGATGTTTCTGACCTGGAAGAGGGTGAGAATGCAGTATCTGCATCTGATGAGGAATCTGCGTCACAGGTTGAAGATACTGGTAGCTCAACTAGGTATCTTTTCCCAGTTGAAGATATTGACAAACTATTAAAGGCAATATATACTTCTGAATAGATCGAGATGCCTCAGCAAGCCCAGTCTGTTCAGGATAAGATGCACAGAGGCCTACAGGGACGTAAACCTAGGTCTTTTCCAGTACATCACTCACTCAAGGACATGATCCTTTCTGAATGGAAAGAGCCTAAAAGTAGGTTGTTCCACTCTAGAGGACATAAGAGAAGGTTTCCCTTTCAGTCCGATTTTGAGGAGGTGTTTTTCAAATGTCCTAGGTTAGATGCTCCTATGTCACAAGTATCTAAAAAGTCGGATCCCTCATTTGAGGATTCTGGAGTCCTTAAGGATCAGATGAATAGGAAGGCTGACTCTTTACTACGTAAGGCCTGGGATGCCTCTGGCTTTTCTTTAGGGCCAGCTATAGCGTCCTCTTGTGTTGCTAGGAATTTGGATGTGTGGGTTCAACGTCTGGATGACCTTCTCTCCTCCAACACTCCCATAGAGGAGTTCAGGGAATCTCTCCCCCTTATTGCCAAATCAGTTGCATTTTTGGCTGATGCGGCAGCGGATTCAGTGAGGTCTGTGGCCAGGACATCAGCCCTCATTAATTCAACTAGACGGGCCATCTGGCTAAAAAATGGGAGGGAGATCTTACCTCCAAGTATAAACTTTGCGACATACCCTTTTAGGGCAAGCTCTTATTCAGGTTCTTCCTTAGAGGAAGTCCTAGCTCATTCCTCCGAGAAGAGTAAGCGGTTTCCATCTTCTCAAAGGAATAAGCCCTAGAATAAGAGGCCCTTTCGTGGCTTCCAAAACAAGGTTAATTTTAAATCCAATAGGCAACAGGCAAAGAAGTAGTGGTCTTTTAACAAAGACAAACAAAAAGGGGGGGGGGGGGGCACTCTGCTCCATCAGACCCTTCCATAAATCCCCAGTGACGCCAGAGTGGGGGTAGGGGGAAGATTGTCCCATTTCATCAAGGAATGGGCAGAGATTTCCAACAATCCCTTTATCCTCCAAATGTTAGAAAGGGTTGGAATTCAAAAGTTACAGGTTGGAATTCAAAAGCCCCCCTCCCCAGAGATTTTTTCTTACCCATCTGCCGAGAGACGACAGGCCATGGTGAATCTGATTACTATGTGGAAAACAGAGGGAGTTGTTTCTCCCGTTCCGGAAGTTCAAAAATTCCAGGGATTTTATTCTTGCGTCTTTCTGGTCAGGAAGGCTTCCGGCAGGTTTCGTCCTGAACAAATTCATAGTTTACAGACGTTTCCGGATCGAAAACATTTATTCTGTAAGGAATCTGTTGTTGCCATGGTAACCATGGATCTTCGGGATGCTTATCTTCATGTACCAATCTGCCGGAGTCATGAAAAGTTCCTCAAATTAGCAGTTCTCATGAAGAACGGTCCAAGTCATTGGCAGTTCCTTTTGGTCTCTCAGCAGCACACAGAATTTTCACGAAAATCATGGCCGAAGTCCTGGCCTATTTTCGGATACAGAGGGTGTCGATCGTCCCATATTTAGACGATTTTCTGGTCTTTGCCCGAGACAGAGATCCTTGTTCAGGATCTACAGTTCATTTTATGGACCTTTCAGAAATTGGGATGGAAGATCAACCAGCAAAAGTCTTGCTTAGTGCCCTCCCAGAAAATACCTTTTTTGGGTTATCTAATAGACACTGTTGCCCAAAAGATTTTTCTTCTAGAAGAAAAGGTTTTAAAGATTCTTCTCTCCATGCGGAGCTTAAAGCTGCTCCTGCAGGCCTCCCTTCGCCAGATCATGCAGTTATTGGGTTTGATGACTGCGGCCATCCCAGGGTCGCCTTGGGCCCAATTGCACTCCAGGCCCCTTCAGGCGTTTCTTCTGCGCCATTGGGATTGCAGAAAAAGCTCTTTGGACCAACTTGTTCAGCTTCCACGAGAGGATTTTCTCTATCTGTCCTGGTGGGAACATCTGCAGGGAGGGAAGGACTGGGTGCAACATGCCCTGATAAAAATTACCACAGATGCCAGTCTGTGGGGCTGGGGTGCTCACTCAGAGGACTGGCAGGCCCAGGGAGCCTGGTTGCCGGAGGAGGCATGCCGCTCCTCACCGCTAACAGTTCTCTGAAATTTGAGGAAGGTTATAATGGCTCTGGAGGAGAGGGTCTATTTAAAAGACCTGTTGATTTTCTCGGACAATGCCACGACCGTGGTGCACCTAAACAAGCAAGGGGGAACTTGCTCAGATACTCTTCTAGTGTTATCCCAGCAGCTTCTGTCCTAGGCGGAGGACAATGTCGCTTCAATCAGGGCGGTGCACATCAGTGGGACAGAGAATGTCCTGGCGGACTATCTGAACAGGGTGAACATCAGTAATCAGCAGTAGGGAACTACATCAAGGCACGTTCCAGGAGATCGTGCTGAAGTGAGGTCTTCCCACAGTGGATCTTTTTGCTTCCACTCAACAAAAAACAGCCGGCTTTCTTCTCACTGGAAAGAGAGACGAAGTCTTTAGGAACAGATGTAAGAATCCACAACATCCCACAGGGATGAATGTGGAACTAGTGACAACTTGTAAATCCAATGAGAAAAATTAGATTGTGAATCCTATAGCAATGCTGCCAATGTGTACATGAACAAGATATATTATTTACAATAAACTGTGAAAAAAAAAAAACAGCAAAAAACTCTCCGTGATAGGAGAATATTCCTCAATAAGAGCAATAAGTATAGTCCCAAAAAAATAAAACATTGTGAAAGTGATGCCTTTTCAACCCAAGGGATGTGGCAAAGCAGACTTCTTCCTGTGACATATACCAACATGCAGGTGGGAAGCTGAAAGTATTAGGTACGCTTACCAGAGGGGGTGGACACGCTCACCATACGGCGGTGATTCAATCTGGCAGGTGTTTGGTAGGAAGAGATGCTGAAGTGTTGTTCAATGGCCCCCAAGAAGGGGACCAAAGTGTCTAGGAGTTCCATTACCAGATTGATTAAGGAACCTATTTGTGAAGCGTACAAAGCATCAGGTTGCACCCCTCCTTCGTGAATTAGAACTCATTCAACGAGATCCATGGCCACATCATGGGCAGAAAGAACAGAAGCATCATGGGAAGAAATTACTAAAGCTGCTGTCTGGTGGTCCTCTCATGCGTTTGTCAAACATTATAGAGTCCAGATGCTCTTCAGCCAGGACCTCTCCTTTGGTAGGAAAGTGCTTTAGGGTGTTGTCCCTCCCTAAGGTATAGAATCTTGCTTATCCTCTCAAGTAGCTGTCCTGGAATATGAGCGGGGGAAGACCCCTGTTAGACTTACCGGTAACGGTATTTCCATGAATCTTCCAGGACAGCGTCTATATTCCCACCCTACTCTGTATTCACTTGTCGCCTTTGTTTACCTGGTGGTGGTGTTTTTATGCGAGTTTCTGTTTTTCCTCTGCCAAGTGCACTTTTGGTGAAGGTTTACTTGATCTTCAGTAGAAAGGGAGGGGCCTTTTAAAATATGTCTGATTTGTGTTTCCTGTAGAGGGCGGAGCCAATCATCTCTCTAGTAGCTATCCTGGAAGATTCATGGAAATACCGTTACCAGTAAGTCTAACAGGGGTTTTCTTTCCTCCCTCCTTTTGTTTTTCCAGCCAGGGCACTTCATCTGTCATGTAGGTCCCAGTAACGGTCCATTTGCTGTTTATAAGGGATTGTTCTTCAGCAATCCGCCCCTTCTTTCTGTCTCTCGCCTCCACTGGGAGATGTGGCCATGCCTACCTTTAAAGGGACACACACACGAACAGTAGAGCTGCGCGATTAATCATTAAAAATCGTGATCTTTATACAGCATTTCCCCGATTCATGTTAAAAAGTGCAGAGCTGTCAAAAGAAGAAAAAAGCCAGCAATTGTTTGTCAACAGTGATAAAGAGAAACTATGCATCTCTCAGTTCTTTTAGATCAAAGGAATGAACTTCGGTCTGAAAATGAGGTCAGTTTAAAGTGGAACTTCAGTAATTTTTTTCATCTTTCCATCTATTAAATCCTCTGCCTTTGTTTTAACTTTGGATAGTAAAAATTTTTTTTTCTGCCAGTAAATACCTTATATAGCCCACTTCCTGTTTCTTGTCTAGTAAAAAGCCTAGGCTTATGACATCATGCACAGCTCTCTTCTCACTCTCATGAGAGTTTGCCAGGAAGGGAGCTGCAGAGCTGGAGGTGTGCTTCTGTGTGTCTTGTGTAAATCCCAGGAAGTGAACAGGCAGCAGCTTCAGATGCCCAGTTAAAATAGATGCAGCCAGACTCAGTGGAGGGAGATTTCTGCAGTATATATTTGGCAAGTACAGAATCACAGTATATATAAAATAATATGCAAAGTGGTTGGAGGGAAGCTTCAGAGTGGCAAAGATGTTTTTTTTTTTTACAAATGATATGAGCAGACTGCAGTTGCTTTTTAACTACTTAAAGAGGAGGTCCACTCACCCCTACAAAAATTAAAAGCCAGCAGCTACACATACTGCAGCTGCTGACTTTTAATAATAGGACACTTGCCTATCCTGGAGTACAGCGATTTCGGCACCGCAGCTGATGTTTCCATAATCTGTGGGTGCTGCCGTTGCCAGTAAAGGAACCCGGCAGTGCAGCATTATGGCTTCATGCTAGGTCCCTGCTGCGCTCTCATACTGGCCCGGTGGAGGAGGGAGCCGAGCCGTTGACATAATTTGCCGTGGCCCAGACTTCCGGAAGTGGGGACTGGATACCTGGTATCCGCTGCCCCCCCCAACTGTGGCACCGGAGGGGGGAAGGAGACAAATGAGTGTCAGTTCTACTGGGCGGAACTCTGCTTTTAAAGACTAAACCTTTTTTGACACGTGTTGCTTACATGTTAAAATCAGTATTTTTTTGCTAGAAAATTACTTAGAACCCCCAAACATATTATCTCTCTAGATATCTATATCTCTCTCGATCTCCACATCTCCATTTTATCCTCTAGGGCAGGGGTCTTCAAACTGCGGCCCTCCAGGTGTTCAGGAACTACAATTCCCATCATGCCTAGTCATGTCTGTGAATGTCAGAGTTTTACAATGCCTCATGGGATGTGTAGTTCTGCAACAGCTGGAGGGCCGTAGTATGAGGATGCCTGCTCTAGGGTCTCTGCTAATATATATATCTCAAACTGGCGGCCCTCCAGCTGTTGCAAAACTACAAGTCCCATGAGGCATTGCAAGGCTGACAGTTACAAGCATGACTCTCACAGGCAGAAGAATGATGGGACTTGTAGTTTCACAACAGGTGGAGGGCCGCCAGTTTGAGACCCCTGCCCCAGAGAATAAAATGGAGATCGTTGCAATATTTTGTCACACTGTATTTGCGCAGTGGTCTTTCAAAAGCAATTTTTTGGGGAAAAATTATACTTTTTATGAATTTAAAAAAACTAAACAGTAAAGTTAACCCAATTTGTTTGTATAATGTGAAATATGATGTTACGCTGAGAATCGTGATATTTATTCTAAGCAAACATGTCATTCTCATTTTATCCAGAATCGTGCAGCTCTACTGAACAGTAAACAAGTTCAGGCACTGTGTATAGTGGATTTCAGTTGTGCCCCCCATCCTCCATGGATGCTGTGCCTGTTGGGCTCCTTCCCAAATCCCTGCACTGCACAAAGTCTGAGCACTATAAAACCGCTAAGATCCATTCTCTTACAGATGGCCTCTATCTCCATACTGCTATGCTTCACAGACATTTTTCTCTAGTCATCTTCCAGGACGGCATAACCTGAGAGATGACTGGTCCACCTGACAGGAAACACAATCAACATACAAGGTTAAAAGGCCCCTCCCTTCCCCCTGCACCTCAGTTCTTGATTGTGTTTCCCGGCAGCGAAACGTTTGTTGTTTTTTCTCAGACCTGAAGCTAGGAGCGGATGGTCCCCCCCCTGAGGGCTGGACGCCAAAGCCGGGGAGGGTGGCGGGTCCAGCCATGGCCCTGTCCTTCTCAGGGGGTCCCCCCAATGGCCGGGGGAGAGAGTCTTCCCCGGCAAGGAGTCTCCCGGGTACAGAGGGGTAGCCCGGAACTCCTGTGAGCACATACCTCATGCTTTTTCCTTCCACCCAGTCAGGTACGGAGGTGATGAAGGAACTGGAGCTCAGGCTGGTGTCTAGGCCACAGAGGGGGTAGAGGACGCCAGCCAGGCGGTACCTTGGTGCCTTGTAGGGCTGGTGGAGGTCCTGGACTTCATAGGGAATGCTGAAGCTCCTGTGTTTGGAGCAGGCTTCCCAGGGTGGAGTAAGATGGCGGCATTTCCGGTTCCGGGCGCTGTAACTTCCGACTTCCGGTCTATGCCAAAATGGTGGATTCAGACACTAGAGGCCAAAATCCTCCCTCAGACAGTGGCTCTCCAACAAAATGGCGCCGATCATCGGTGTATAGGAGTAGACACTCAGCGCTCCAAGGAAAAGCAGGAGGCCTCACGATACTCCTCTCTTGAGGTCGGAAAACCTCACAAAGCAGCAGATATAGATGGAGAGGAGGTAACAGCTGCAACCTTAGCCCAGGAAGAGGCCAGTGGTGGTGAGTCCTCTTCCGTTTTTTTGTGGTGAAGTAAGAGGGGTCTTACCTACACCATAGGGGGGGGGAGTGAGAGAGAGAGAGAGACACAGAAAGTCTTAGTAAACTGGTTAAAGTTTGGACTTTGTCTTTTTTGTCTCCCTAGATCCTGGCAGCTCTGCTCAAGGGGCTCACAAGATGAAGGGCAAAAATCCCCCCCCTCCCAGGTCAAAAAGATGTGGGAATTGTAATGATAAGCTCCCACAGGACCATGGGAAACCTTTTTGCTATAGGTGCATACAAAAACTGTCTAGTAAAGAAACCTCACAGGTTATGAGGGACTTCCTTGCGGTACAGTCGGAGATGCTTTCTACCCTCCAGTCTATTAAGACTGCTATAGCACCTAAAGCGGAGGATAGAGAAATCCTGTCCTCTAGAGAAGGCACTTCCTCTCAGGGAGGTTTTTCAGACAGGGGTCAGAAAACCTCGCAAGGACCCCCTTCCTCTGTCACTTCGGGAGTTGAGGAGTTTCAGGACCCAGAGGAGTCAGAGGAGGACTCATTAGAGGAAGGTGTAGACACAGACGCTGACAGCCAGGATAGTGACAGTCCTAGGGCTAGTAGCCACCTCTTTCCCGTGGAAGACATGGGGCAGTTCTTAGGGCGATCTATGCCTCTGAGGATATCCCAGAACCTCTGGTTCAGGCGTCGGCCCGGGACAAGATGTACAGGGGTTTGGGAAAGCCTCAGTCCAGGGTGTTCCCAGTTCATCAGGCTCTAAAGGAGGTGATTTTGAGAGAGTGGAAAGACCCGGAAAGAAAGGTTCTTAGACTCAAAACTTGGAAGAGAAGGTTTCCTTTTGGGGAGGAAGAAGAGCAGAAATTCTTTAAAACCCCTAAGTTGGACGCAGCCCTGTCGCAGGTTTCTAAAAAATCTGACTTGTCTTTTGAGGACTCGGGGAACCTAAAAGACCAAATGGACAGAAGGGCGGAGGCGCTTTTGCGCAGAGCATGGGATTCCAATGAGGCTGCCATGGCTCCTGCTTTGGCATCAGCATGCGTGGCAAGAAACGTGGACGCATGGTTAGGCAGACTTTCTAACCATGTTTCTAAAGGCAGTGATTCCAAAGAGATCACAGACTCCTTAGAAATAATAGGTAAAGCTGTGGCATATTTGGCAGATGCGGCTGTGGAGTCTGTCAGGAACACAGCCAAGTCTGCGGCCCTTCTTAACTCCGCAAGAAGGGCAGTCTGGGTCAAATCATGGGAAGGGGACCATATGTCTAGATCAAGGCTATGTGGTTTGCCCTTTGAAGGTTCACAACTCTTTGGACCTGGCCTGGATCAGGTGCTGTCAAGGTCAGCAGAAAAGGGAAAAAAGTTCCCGGTCAAAGCTAAAAGAGCAAGGGGCAGGAAGTTTTTTCGTCCCTCCGTTAACCAGGGTCAATTCAAAGGAAAAAAGGATGCGAATAGGAGGTGGGGAAAGGGAAAGAGCGCACAAAAAGGTAGTCTGCTCTTTTCTGGACCTAAAGACGCCACCAAGCAGTCTAAGTGACGCCAGCATCAGGGTAGGGGGGAGATTGTCCCACTTTGTCCCTCAGTGGAAGAGAATCTCCGAAAGCCCCTATATCTTGCAGATTGTAACAGAGGGATATCGTTTGGAATTTCTGTCCCCTCCCCCTCAAAACTTTTTTCTGACCCGTCTCCCCAAGGAAACTTCAAAAGCTGCAGGGCTGTTGGACAGCTTGCAGGGATTGGTGTTCCAGGAGGTGATCATCCCCGTTCCACCGGAAGAGCTTTACCAAGGGTTTTATTCCCATGTATTTGTCGTTCAAAAACCGTCAGGGAAATTTCGCCTGATATTAAATCTCAGGAAATTGAACAGGTTTTTGCGACAAAAAAGCTTCCGGATGGAGAGTATATACACGGTGCGCAGGCACCTATTAAGATGTGCGTTCTTAGCCACGATAGATCTAAGGGATGCTTACCTTCATATCCCGATCACCAGGGAACACCAGTCCCTGCTGAGATTCACAGTCCTTACGAGCGAAGGGATTCAGCATTGGCAATTCCGAGCTCTTCCCTTTGGATTAGCTGCAAGCCCAAGGATCTTCACAAAGGTCCTGGCAGAGGTTGTAGCTTACCTACACCTACAGGGGGTGTCCCTTATACCCTACCTAGACGACCTTTTGGTATACGGGCAATCCCTAGAGCAGGTGGAGATAGACGTAGGCAGAGTGATTTTCACTCTGGAGTCCTTGGGCTGGATAGTAAACAGAGAGAAATCTTCTCTGGCACCGTCCCAAATAAAAGTATTCCTGGGATATCTGGTGGATACAGAGGTTCAGAAACTGTTTCTTCCAGAGGAAAAACGATTAAAGGTGGTTACAGCAGTATCCTCTTTAAAAGAAACCAGGGAGTGCTCTCGCAGGCATATCATGAGGGTCCTAGGTCTAATGACCTCGTGTATTCCAGCGGTTCCCTGGGCTCAGCTCCACTCCAGGGAGCTGCAGTTCTTCCTTTTGTCCTCCTGGGACAAAAGGAGAGAGTCATTGGATGCAAGGGTGTCTATTCCAACAAGAGTAAGGACCTCCCTAGATTGGTGGCTGGATCAGGACAAGCTCAGGGTGGGCTTACCCTGGGACCAGTGGAATCCCACAAGAATCACTACCGATGCAAGCGCTTGGGGTTGGGGCGCTCACCTGGGGGACATCCAGGCACAGGGGGCCTGGACGCCTTCTCAGGCAGGGGCATCCTCCAACCACAGAGAACTCTTGGCGGTGGGCCAGGCGTTGGTATCCTTTGGAGACAGGATTCAGGGCTTGGAGATCCAAGTCCTGTCAGACAATGTGACAACGGTCTCTTACCTGAATCGTCAGGGGGGCACCAGATCCAGGAAACTACTGAGTCTAGTCCTGAACATCCTAAACTGGGCCGAAGAGAATCTTCAGTCCATATCGGCGGTTCACATAAGAGGAACCGCCAATGTGGTAGCAGACTTCTTAAGCCGGCAACCCATCCTTCAGGGGGAATGGGAGTTAAATCAGGAGGTCTTTCTCCAGATAAGTCAGATGTTCGGGACTCCGGATATAGATCTTTTTGCCCACAGAGGGAACAAAAAAGTGGATCGTTTTTTCTCTCTCAACAGAGAAGGGGGATCCCAGGGAGTGGACGCTCTGTCTCAGGACTGGGACTTCCATCTAGCATACGCTTTTCCCCCACTAGTCTTAATACCACGGGTCTTACAAAAATTGGCCCGCTCAGATTGCGGACTGATCCTTATAGCCCCATGGTGGCCAAAAAGGACCTGGTTTGCCACTCTGAAAAAGTGGTCAATTTCTCCTCCGCTCCGTCTTCCAATCAGACGAGATCTTCTCCTACAGGGGCCAGTCCTCCACCCCGACCCGGGATTCCTCAAACTGACGGCATGGTTCTTGAGGAGGAGATCCTTAGGGGTAAGGGGTGCTCTGATAGGGTAATTGAGACCCTCTTGGGCAGCAGGAAGCTGGTCACCAGGAGGATCTACTCCAAGGTGTGGAATTGCTTCTCACAGTGGTGCCGTGATAAGGAGGTGTCTTACCCTTCAGTACCAGTGGTACTGGAATTTTTGCAAGCAGGGGTGGATCAGGGGATTTCCCCGAACACCTTGAGAATACAGATAGCAGCGTTATCGGTATTTTTGGATCAGAGGCTCGCACTAGAACCTCTGATTAAGAGATTTCTTCTGGCAAGGGAGAGGGTAACCCCTGTCAGAATGAATGTATTTCCTCCATGGAATTTATCTCTGGTTTTGGAGGCGCTGACGAAAGCGCCCTTCGAACCAGCGCAAGAGATTTCAGTTAAGTTTTTGACTCTTAAGTTAGCGTTTCTGTTGGCCATAACCACGGCCAGAAGGGTGAGCGACCTACAGGCCCTGTCAGTTAAGGAGCCTTTTCTGTTGATTCTGGAGGATAGAGTGGTTCTTAGACAGGACCCACTATATCTTCCCAAGGTCGCATCTAAGTTTAATAGATCTCAGGAGATCACTTTACCCTCCTTCTGTGATAATCCAAAAAATGAGAAGGAGAGGAAATTTAATTTATTAGATGTCAGGAAATGTTTATTGACATATCTAGATAGAGTAAAGGACTACAGAAAGTCGAATCATCTTTTAGTTTTATTTAGCGGCCCTAGAAAGGGAGGGCAGGCGTCTAAATCTACTGTGGCTAGGTGGATTAGGCAGACAATAACATTGGCCTATGAGCAGACCGGTTCCCCAGTACCAGGAAACCTTAAGGCCCATTCAACAAGATCCTTGGCGGCCTCTTGGGCAGAGAGAGCTGGGGCCTCGATAGAACAGGTCTGTCGCACAGCCACTTGGGCGAAGCAGGATACCTTTTTGAAACACTATAGAGTGGAGCTGCTGTCGCCCCAGGATCTGACATTTGGAAGGAAGGTGCTACAAGCGGTGGTCCCGCCCTGAGGTAGGCCTTGAACTCCTTGTCCATCCTCTCGGGTTATGCCGTCCTGGAAGATGACTAGAGAAAATTGACAGTTACTTACCGATAACTGTTTTTCTAGGATATCTTCCAGGACGGCAGGCCTACTTCCCACCCATGTTTTAATATAAGTACTACGGGAAGAGTTTCTCTCTGTCACCCGGATAACCTATTACTTTGGGAGAACTGAGGTGCAGGGGGAAGGGAGGGGCCTTTTAACCTTGTATGTTGATTGTGTTTCCTGTCAGGTGGACCAGTCATCTCTCAGGTTATGCCGTCCTGGAAGATATCCTAGAAAAACAGTTATCGGTAAGTAACTGTCAATTTTTTTTTATCTGGGCGTTTCATAAGTCAAAACTGCAGCATGGCAGGCAGCTACACAGTGTGCAGAAACTATATGTATAGGAGGGGGAAAGCAGACAGCCCAGAGCTGACAGAGAAGGAAAGGAGGTGGATCCTGATAAGATTTCTGGCATAAGAATCTAGAGAAGACTGTAGTCCCTCCCACAGGTATTTACTATGATTTTAACAGGGTGCACTTCTCAGAAATCTGGAAATATTTTTTATGTATTAGTAGCTCACAGGGAATAGGATGAAGCTTAAAAAAGAAAACCATAATAATTCTGTTTCAACATGGCTATACACTGATCTTTGGCTGGATCAGCAGGTTTTGGCTGAAGTTGGACTTGAAAGTACACCTGTACTAATAGAAACCTGTAGGCAGCAGTTGCAAACGTCTGAACATTTTAGTTACTTGACCTTAGCTTTAGTACTTTGTGTCAGATCACCTCATTTGCATGCTTTTTCCAAGTCAATGACGCAGAAGGTTATGAATCTTTTGGTTTAACACAGAAGTTAGGCAACCAGCATTTCAAGAAGTGGTCAGCAATGACAGCCCGCATGCTCTCCAGTACATCTTTTTTTTTAACAGGTTTTTCTAATTCAATTAAGTGCATTCATACAGTATGAAACAATTTTAGGTCTGGGTTGTCTTCCCATTCATATCCTAAATTCTATACAGCACTGAGTGCCATGGACTGTCATTGGCTTAGCTGGAGGTATAACATTTTGTTGTTGTTCCTTTTGTGTTTTAACTGCAGAACGCACATCTATGAACGTGTAACCCGAGCAGAGAATCAATTCAAGTGTCTTCCGAAATATCAACAAAAATTGATTCCACATTTCCTCTCTAACATGGATAGACTGCGCAGATGTGCAGATCAGAATCAGGAGATCCTGCAGATGATTGTGAATGACTGCACACGCATGTTTGAGAACAAGGAGTATGACAGTAATGTGAGTATTTCATAGGCAGTCACACAAATGGACTGAGCATGTGCTAATTGTTCTCTGCCTTTTTATTTTTGCACTCAGCTTCCACAGTTCAGTTGCTTTTTAACAAAGCAATTAAGCAGGTCAAAGGTTACCATTTGGTCGCATTGTTACAGTAGTTGGGGAGCGGAGAAGCTACAGCTTTTCCCTTCACAGGCTGCTAGAAAGCGAAGAATACAAACCCTTTTTACAGGTGGGCGTTTTTGTAAAAGTGACCCTGTGGTGACAAGCTTACTTTAATCTTTTTACATTCAGAGAAGGAGTTTGTATGTTTTACAAGCCGAATGTCAGCTTTCACTGACCCCTGTAAGTGAAGTCTAATAGACCTGATGTCTCAATAAAGAGACATCTTTACTTGATGTCATAAAGACATTGGGGTTGATTTACTATAACTGGAGAGTGAAAAATCTGGTGCAGCTCTGCATAGAAAACAAACGGCTTCCAGTATTTTTTGTCAAAGCTTAATTGAAAAAGCTGAAGTAAGAAGCTGATTGGCTACTGTGCACAGTTGCACCAGATTTTGCACTCTCTGATTTTAGTAAATGAACCCCATTATATCACATAGACTTTTGGTCAAAAAGGTATAAAAATTAAAATTGCACCCAAACCTCCCCCTCATGGGCCCTAAAATTAACTTTAGTGTATTTGTTACTGAAAATGTTTGTAAACCACAAATATCATGTGATACAAAAAATTGGAACTACCGCCATTTTATTCTCCAGGGTCTCTGCTTTCAGAAAATATGTATTTATTTATACTTAATATCCTCACAGTGCTTGAGGATAGTCAGGGCATTATGCGATGGCTGTGAAGGTGACACTGCAGAAAGATTTTCACCAGAAGCGGCTGCCTGCAGGTAGTCGGATACACCTCAATAGATATAACTAATCTGTTAAGTGATCCAACAGTAGCTCACATGCCCCATAAAAGAATGGGCTCATTTGGAAGTCTTTCTTTTTGTGCCATAGAGTCATAGAAAACTGAGTCCTGCATCCAGCTTCGATATGGACAAGCTAAAGTCCACAATAAAGCAGTTTGTACGTGATTGGAGTGAAGAAGGCAAGGTGGAAAGAGATGCATGTTATCAGCCTATCGTTGAAGAGATTCTAAAATCTTTTCCCAAAGAGAAATGGTAATGTATCTTTATAGCAAACGTAAATAAATGTATCTGCAATTTTTGTACAAATATATATGTTATGCCACTTTTTTGTAGAAGTAATCGGGCACCCTGGAGATACTTTCAACAAACAAGGTTGATATTCAGAAGCAGCCATGAGCTTGTTTTAACCATTTCAATACCATCACTTGATACACATTGGTATTAAAATATATATATATATATATATATATATATATATATATATATATATATATATATATATATATATATATATATATATATATATATTATTATTTTATTTTTTTTTTTTAACTCTGCAGTTTTTATTTTTTGTTAAAAAAATTTAGAAAGACAGAGGTGATCAAATACCGCCAACAGAAAGCTCTATTTGTGGGAAAAAAATTATAAAAATTTCATTTGGGTACAGTGTTGTATGACTAAATAAAAAAGGAAAAACTGTGCTAGATTAGATTATATTGACGATATTGATTAAAAAGGAAAAAAATGAAAGAAATTGAAGAAAATTGAAAATTTAAGTCCAAAGAGCAGCAGCAGCTTATTGCGAGATACACAAAAACAGAATGGAGAGTTGAAGCTGCGCTGTGTGAAGGTTCAATCCAACAATAGCCGTCTGTTTGGATTTGCTTGCTATCTGGTAAGCAAGATTTTTATAAGGTGGTGGCACTTATTCGTTGATTGGGCTCACTTGGGTGTTTGTCCAGATCCGTTTGAACTGTCACTCATTTATTTGATATATACAAGCTATTGTTGGATTGAACCTTCACACAGCGCAGTGTCTCCTCTCCAGTATTATATGACTGCACAATTGTCATTCAAAGTGCATCAGTGCTGAAAGCTGAAAATTGGTCTGGACAGGAGGGGGGTTTAAGTTCCCAGTAAGCAAGTGGTTAACAGTGCATTTAGATTTTAGCTTTCATTTAGAAAGCTATAACAAAAACCAACATTTAGTACAGCAAATAGTCTAATTTGCTTCTTTTTTTTTTTTTTTTTGCTCCATTCACAGAGAACGAGCGTATGCAAATTTGTTTATATACACACTGCATTGTGTTGTCACCACACCAGAGAGACCTTACAAGCTGCTATTTTATTGGGGGCTGTCAGTCACATAAAACGTTGTCAAAATGCTGTGTATTTATTAGAATTTTATTTAGTAAGGCCTATCCATTTAATGGTGGAGTAAAGTCTGTCAGATGTTTTTTATTTTTTCTTGGTATTTGGGTCCATTGGGGAGATTTTCTGTGTTATAGACACAACAGTGAATGCGAGAAAATCTTCCTAAAATGAAGGCAATCGCCTCTTGAGCATTTGTCACTGGAACAAGAGTTCCCTTTAGCCTGGGTTCACACTAGTGTGTGCGGGACACTGCATGTTATTCGCACAGGAATCGCACCACACATACATTTTGTATGGCTCAAATCTCACCCACACCAAAATGCTGCTCCCAATTTGACAAACGTGGGTCCCCAAACGCTGACTGTGTGCATTCGGGCACCTGCATGCATGGTTGTGAAAATGGGAGGGGGGACATATCAGTTGCGACGCATGGACATAGCTGCGGTGTCCCAATTGACGTGAATGGGACTGCTGGCATGGGAAAGAATGGGACACTTGTGCATCCCCGTGCAGGCAAACATGGCCTTTGCACGGCGATACACCCATGTGAACGAGACCTCATTCCGTGCAGAGAAGCCCTATTCAGGCTTTGATGCATGCACGGGTGCTGCCAGGAGAAGAATGCAGAGTGTATGATTCAAAAATTAATTGCTGTTCCTTTTATTGTCCAATCAGGAAGATTACAACACTGTGGGGATGCAAAGTGCACTTGGAAGTGCAGTTGCTGTAAATCTGAGGGGTAGATCTGAAATGAGGGGAAGCTCTGCTGATTTTATTATCCAATCATGTGCAAGCTAAAATGCTGTGTTTTATTTTCCTTGCATGTCCCCCTCAGATCTACAGCGTCTGCATTTCCAAGTGCACTTTCAGTGCAATTTCAAGTGCACGTTTGCACTTGTAGTGCAAAGTTGATTTGCCTTTGGTAAATAACCCCCTGTATTCCTTAAAGCAGAACTTAACTGTATCTGAGCACCAGAAACTGAAAACACTTTAATTTTTAATATTCCAAGCAAACTAATCCATCTGTCCATGTCTCCATGCTTTATTTTATTGAGAAATCATTTTGAAAACACCTCCGTAGCATTTCTAGCGGTGGTCATCTTGAGTAAGGGCAGGTGATTCATGTAGTGTTTACTTTCTAGAATCTGCCTTTAGCTCAGACATACAGGTTGGGAGGGCAAGCTTAGCTGAGAAAGCCCCTCGTCCTCCAATTGAAAGGAAAAAAAAAAGTTGCTTGAGCTTTATTTTCTACCAGGACTGCTTGTTAAAGAGGAGCTCCACCTTAAACAAATAATATTAAAATCCAGCAGCTACAAATACTGCAGCTGCTGACTTTTAATAAATGGACACTTACCTGTCCCGGGGTCCAGCGATGTCGGCAGCCGATCGATCGTCTCTCGGCTGCCCCCACCGCCATCCTCGGTCAGGGAATCAGGAAGTGAAGCGTTGCTTCACTGCCCGGTTCCCTACTGTGCATGCACGAGTCGCGCTGCGCGTCTACACTGGTCCCCGTTGTGTTGCGGGAACTGTGTGTTTCCCACAACACAACGGGGGGGGGGGGGCATTTGCGGCCAGCTATTCCCAGAAGTGGGTGCAGATACCTGTATTATACAGGTATCTGCACCCCCCTCCCCCCTGAAAGGTGCAAAATGAGGCATCTGAGGGGGGGAGGAATCCGATGGGTGGAAGTTCCACTTTAGGGTGGAACTCCGCTTTAACTTTCCCTGGAAGTTAGTACTTGGTGATGCCAGTTTGACCTGATCGATTCTAGAAAATAAACACTTGTCTTCATGAAATAATCCTATCGCTCAATTGTTACATGGCAATCATAAAATCTCAGATTTGCAGCAGTACAGTATTGTGGCTTTTTACCTAAATGTTGTCCAAAGATTGAACACCGTTAGGTAGACCCATGCAACATGCTTTTGTTTTTTGTTACAGTGATATTTTCTCACTTTACACAAAGTACGTCTTTCTGACTTGCTTTGCTCTTCTGTGTGTTTTTGCGTTGACTCATTTTTATTGGTTTGTTTTTTCTTTTTTCCTAAAGTGATGTGTCCCAAATTAGCATCTTAGTGCCTGGTGCAGGACTTGGTAGACTGGCTTGGGAAATCGCAAAACACGGTTATGCGTGCCAAGGAAATGAATGGAGCTTTTTCATGCTTTTCTCTTCCAACTTTGTATTGAATAGGTAAGTCATCTTGTATTTTACAGTTGTTCAAGAGGGGTTGGATCAACTGAAAAATGTAAATTTAAATCTGTTGGCAGACTGTTGTGGATATGGGTTTAGCCTTTCCAAAATAGTTTTATTAAATAGTGAAGATGTATTCATTTGTTATTTCTTGTAAATAAACTCTGTTATAGGTGGACACCTAATTTCTTTGATCATTTTTAGTGGTGAAGTTTATTCTGCTTATATTTTGCCCTCCCTGGTTTTTCCCACCCACCAAATAAGGTGCTAATTAAATTTGAAAATAAAATCTTTCTGTTTTCATATGTTTTTAGACCTGATATCATGAGAAAAGAAAACACTGACACTGGTGATCAGGCTGAATTTCACAGTGTGTACATTAAAGGAGTGTACACACTTTGTGGATTTTTATACCGGATAGCAAACCTGCATTAAAGCAGAGTCCCACTCATTTGTAAGTTTATTAAAAGTCAGCAGCTACAAAAAGTGTAGCTGCTGACATTTAATAAACACTCACCTGTCCTACGGTCGAGCGATGCGGCTGCCCACACCTCGCTCCTCCCCCCCCCCTCCGCCATCATTGCGTGTGGTCACCCAGCTGTGACTGCGTGTGCTCTCCTAGTGGCCAGGCAATCTTCTGGGACCTGTGACGTGTCCCAGAAGAATGCAGAGAGGGAGTCGTCGCCTAGGCAGCCGGAAGCAGAAAGTGGGACAGGAAGTACCTGTCAAAACCAGGTACCCCCCCCCAAAAAAATGACATGCTAAATGTGGCATGTAAGGGGTCGAGGAGTGCTTAAAGCAGCAGTTTCGCTTTTGGGTGGAACGCCCCTTTAATTTTGACATTCAATTTAGTTTTAGTTAGTCTTTTGATTTTAAATGCAGTTTTAGTCGTATTTTAGTAATCTGAATTGTTTTAGTTGACTAAAATCTAATGGGTTTAGTTAAATTGTAATGCATTTCTCTATTTATTCTCATCATATACTCCTGGAGTAAAAAAAAAACATGTTATTTATGGTATTAAGCTTTGAACATGCACTGCATACATAGATTTAGCCATTGTGATATATTATATCTTTATGAATTAAACCAAGTTTCATAAACAAACATTGTTTTTTTGACAAACAGAAGTGCAACTTTAAAATCTAAAAAAACCAAACTAAATTCTATTGACTAATATTACCTGAATATATTGCAAATGAGGTGAAACAAATGTCAATGTAAAAGAGAGAGAAAGAAAGATCCCCAGTAGCGCACTAAATTTAATCTACAAATCTTCTAAATATTAGCATTGAGAAATGATCAACATAAAACACCCATACATAATGAAAAGTGTCCATATGGCATTTTCAAAAAAAAAATATATATATATTGCGCCAACATATGAAAATCAATATGGTAATACAGTCCAGCTAATAGTGATGAAAAGATAGTGAAACAAAATCTCGTTGATCCACCAAAATCCTTCACTAAAGTGATGTGTGCCAATTCCACTCCCTTAAGAATAAAGCTCACCAGATGCTGTTGCCATTCACTCTTGTGTCTGGCAACTATCGCCTTATTAGATGTTATTTAGGAGCCGCTTGTACACGCCAATCTCCATCCAGATTAATAAAGACACTCTCCACATGTGGAGATAGAAATTGAGACAGAGCCTTCAATAGTGTTTCTATCCCCACATGTGGAGAGTCTCTATTAATCTGGATGGAGATTGGCGTGTACAACTGGCTCTTCAATAACATATAATAAGGCAATATTTGCCAGACACGAGAGTGAATGGCAACAGCATCTGGTGAGCTTTATTTTTAAGGGAGTGGAATTGGCACACATCAATTTGGTGAAGGATTTTGATAGTGAAACAAAATCTGATTGATCCATCTTTTCATGACTTTAAGTTGGACAGTATTACCATATTGTTTTGCATATTTTGGCGCATATATTTATTTTTTTAACAATTTTTTGGGATATGTCATATGGACACTTTTCATTATGTATGGGTGTTTTATATTGATCATTTCACAATGCTAATATTTAGGAGATTTGTAGATTAATTTAGTGCGCTACTGTGGAACTATTTGTCTCTCTTTTTTACATTGACATTTGTTTCACCTCATTTGCATGTTTATTAAATATTAAGTGCAGTGCGCAGACATATATATATTTACTACCTGAATATATTACCGACATTAAATATTAAGAAAAAAATAAACTCTTTTCTTTAAATTTTTTTTTTTTTTTTTTTTTTTTTTTTTTTTTTTTCTTTCAGCAGAAGTCAGCCTATTGCACCTTCTGAGTGTTTACATTAGAAGGCAAACAGGCTTCCAAGATTCTGCAGAAATAGAAATTGGGAAAGAAGTTGTGATTTCTGTAAATGTGTTGTGAAGGTTTGAAGATTAATGGGAGGGATTCCTCTGTTAACACTGACTCTGTTGATTGGGGAATGTAGTATTTTTTTTTTTCCTGTGGTTGCAGGAAAGAGTCACATACTCTATGGCCTGCTTAAAGCGGTAGTAAACTGCATAAAAAAAGAAAAAGCATCGTCAGTTTGTCATATACATACTAGCACATTATGACAAACTTGCCTGAAAACTAAGCCCTCCAGCGACGCACTGTCACCACTGAAGACGCCACTCATACGTGGTTGTTGATGTTTCTAGCACGGCTCTGAAGGAACGGCACGGGTATGCCAATCCTTCAGGGCGCATGCGCTGGTGATGTCACCGGCTTCATCTAAAGTAAATATTTCCTAAACTGAACATTTAGGAGATATTTACTGTGTGTATACAGTACAGTATTTCACAAAAGTGAGTACACCCCTCGCATTTTTGTAAATATTTTATTATATCTTTTCATATGACAACACTGAAGAAATGACACTTTGCTGACACAGCCATTAATGTCTAAACCGATGGCAACAAAAGTGAGTACACCCCTAAGTGAAAATGTCCAAATTGGGCCCAATTAGCCATTTTCCCTCCCCAGTGTCATGTGACCCGTTAGTGTTACAAGGTCTCAGGTGTGAATGGGGAGCAGGTGTGTTAAATTTGGTGTTATTGCTTGCTCTCATACTGGTCACTGGAAGTTCAACATGCCACCACATGGCAAAGAACTCTGAGGATGTGAAAAAAATAATTGTTGCTTTAAATAAAGATGGAATTAGAAGAAATGGCCGCACACCACTGTAGATCAAAATCCTCTTTATTTGAACATCCCAAAAACTACAGGCATCAGAATGCTGGGTAGATGCGTTTTGCACACTTCACATGCGCTTAGTCACTAATAGTCCAAATAAATAGTATTTTGATCTACAGTTGTATGCGGCCATTTCTTCTAATTTCATTGTGTGCAGAGGCGAGCACCTACTGGATCATTAGGCTTCCTGGTCTCACCTGGAACGGCGGGTTTTCTTTTTTTCTTTTACATAAAGATGGACTAGGCTATAAGAAGATTTCCAAGACCCTGAAACCGAGCTGCAGCACGGTGGCCAAGACCATACAGCAGTTTAACAGTACAGGTTCCACTCAGAACAGGCCTCGCCATGGTCGACCAAAGAAGTTGAGTGCACGTGCTCAGCTTCATATCCAGAGGTTGTCTTTGGGAAATAGATGTATAAGTGCTGCCAGCATTGCTGCAGAGGTTGAAGGGGGGGGTCGGGGGGGGTCAGCCTGTCAGTGCTCAGACCATATGCCGCACACTGCATCAAACTGGTCTGAATGTCTGTCATTCCAGAAGAAAGCCTCTTCTAAAGATGATGCACAAAGCCCACAAACAGTTTGCTGAAGACAAGCAGACTAGGGACATTGATTACTGGAACCATGTCCTGTGGTCTGATAAGACCAAGATAAACTTATATGGTTCAGATGGTGTCAAGCGTGTGTGACGGCAACCATGTGAGGAGTACAAAGACAAGTGTGTCATGCCTACAGTCAAGCATGGTGGTGGGAGTGTCATGGTGTGGGGCTGCATGAGTGCTGCCGGCACTGGAGAGCTACAGTTCATTGAGGAAACCATGAATGCCAACATGTACTGTGACATACTGAAGCAGAGCATAATCCCTTCCCTTCGGAGACTGGGCCGCAGGGAAGTATTCCAACATAACGACCCCAAACACACCTCCAAGATGACCACTGCCTCGCTAAAGAAGCTCAGGGTAAAGGTGATGGACTGGCCAAGCATGTCTCCAGACCTAAACCCTATTGAGCATCTGTGGGGCATCCTCAAACGGAAGGTGGAGGAGCGCAAGGTCTCTAACATCCACCAGCTCCATGATGTCGTCATGGAGGAGTGGAAGAGGAATCCAGTGGCAACCTATGAAGCTCTGGTGAACTCCATGCCCAAGAAGGTTAACACAGTACAGGAAAATAATGGTATTCACACAATATATTGACACTTTGGCCCCAATTTGGATATTTTCACTTAGGGGTGTACTCACTTTTGTTGCCGGCGGTTTAGACATTAATGGCTGTGGGTTATTTTGAAGGGAAAAAAAGTTTCCAATGTTATACAAGCTGTGCACTCACTACTTTACATTGTAGGAAAGTGTCATTTCTTCAGTGTTGTCACATGAAAAGATATAATTAAATATTTACAAAAATGGGAGGGGTGTACACTTTTGTGACATACTGTAGGTAAGCTGCCTTATAGGCTTGTGTATAGGTAAAAATCATACAAGGGAGTTTACTCCCACTTTAAGAGTTTTTAAAATCTGTGTTTTTTTTCTTTTTGCCTTTGTTGAGATTTGTTTTAGGATATCCATTTGCTTAATTAACTAATGGTTTCTAAAGCCTGCATGATTGCCTGTCTGTTTTTTACAGATGTTCACACGTTAATACTTTTAAACTTTATCCTTGGATTCATCAGTTTAGCAACAACGTGAGATCGGCAGATCAAGTAAGACCTGTTTACTTTCCTGATGTCAATCCTCATGACCTCCCAACAAATTCAAATTTTTCCATGACTGCAGGAGACTTCCAGGAAATATATTCCGAGAACAGTGAGTAAAAAGGTCCTTGATAAGTAATCCAATCTTCCATGCTATATAGAAAAGCAATGGATACATACCAAAGTGTGGTGAAATTGAAATGGCTGTGTAGGTCAGATTTCCTTCTGTGGCTTGCCATACTTAAATTATAGGTGTAGTATTGCTACTACAAACAACCTATGTTTAAAAAAAAAAAAATACATTTTAGTGCAGATGGGCCATGATGACTATGAAAACTGTAGCCTGTTACTGCAATGTTATACATTAAATTTGTGGAAACATGCGTGAAAGCTGTAGAGAAAAAAAGTCCAAAGTTTCCCCCCTTCATAAACAGATTTCCAATAAAGTGTTACACTGTACATCATATATCAATTCAGTATATATTTTACAGTCTATAATAATTTTACATTCTGCCTTTTTTTTTGTCGTCGGTAGCATTCGATCTGTGTTTCTCCTGTCCCTTAGAAGTGTGATAGTATTTATTGTTGTTATTATTATTATTATTATTATTATTGGAGTTGTATTTGTTGAGCTTTCACAACTACTTGCATACTAACATGATGGCTACTGCGCTAAGCCACGGCATTTATTTAAAAAAAAAATGGTCATGGTGTTTTTCTGAGTGTTGATGTATGACAACTTTATATGCAGATAAATGAATAAAACCATGGCAATCCCTAGTTGAAGAGATGTGGTGCAAAAGGTGGTCGGCTTCTGACTGGGAGCGTTCAGAGATGAGGGGGGAGGCCATCCATTCGTGGCACTCCCCTCGTGATCGCTCCCAGCCAATCAGATCATTCCCCTGCCTCTGTATAGTACACAGGCAGAGGAAATGATGTCATCTCTCCTCGGCTCGGTATTTTCCGTTCCGGCGCAGAGGAGAGAAGACTGTAATGTGAGTGCACACACACACACACACACACACACACTAGAACATGCCAGGCACACATTACAGCCTCGATCCCCCTCCGATTCCACCCCCCCCCCACCCCCCACCCCTGTCACACTGACACCAAGCAGTTTTTTTTATTATTTTTTTTCTGATTACTGCATTGGTGTCAGTTTGTGACAGTTAGTGTGGTAGGGCAGTTAGTGTTAGCCCCCTTTAGGTCTAGGATACCCCCCCAATAAAGTTTTTTAACCCCTTGATCAACCCCCCCCCCCCCCCCCCCGTCGCCAGTGTCACTAAGCGATCATTTTTCTGATCGCTGTATTAGTGTCACAGGTGACGCTAGTTAGGGAGGTAAATATATAGGTTCACCGTCAGCGTTTTTATAGCGTCAGGGACCCCCATATACTATCTAATAAATGTTTTAACCCCTTGATTGCCCCCTAGTTAACCCTTTCACCACTTATCACCGTATAACCATTAGGTGTGATGCTGGTTAGTTCGTTTATTTTTTATAGTGTCAGGGCACCCGCCGTTTATTACCAAATAAAGGTTTAGCCCCCTGTTCGCCCGGCGGTGATATGCGTCGCCCCAGACAGCGTCAGGTTAGCGCCAGTAGCGATAACACCCACGCACGCACCGTACACCTCCCTTAGTGGTATAGTATCTGAACGGATCAATATCTGATCCGATCAGATCTATACTAGCATCCCCAGCAGTTTAGGGTTCCCAAAAACGCAGTGTTAGCGGGATCAGCCCAGATACCTGCTAGCACCTGCGTTTTGCCCCTCCGCCCAGCCCACCCAAGTGCAGTATAGATCGATCACTGTCACTTACAAAACACTAAACGCATAACTGCAGCGTTCGCAGAGTCAGGCCTGATCCCTGTGATCGCTGACAGTTTTTTTGGTGAACTGGCAAGCACCAGCGGCCTAGTACACCCCGGTCGTAGTCAAACCAGCACTGCAGTAACACTTGGTGACATGGCGAGTCCCATAAATGCAGTTCAAGCTGGTGAGGTGGCAAGCACAAGTAGTGTCGCGCTGCCACCAAGAAGAAGACAAACACAGGCCCGTCGTGCCCATAATGCCCTTCCTGCTGCATTCGCCAATCCTAATTGGGAACCACCACTTCTGCAGCACCCGTACTTCCCCCATTCACATCCCCAACCAAATGCAGTTGGCTGCATGAGAGGCATTTTCTTTATGTCCTCCCGAGTACCCCTACCCAACAAACTCCCCCAAAAAAGATGTCGTGTCTGCAGCAAGCGCAGATATAGATAGGCATGACACCCTCTATTATTGTCCCTCCTGTCCTGACAATCCTGGTCTTTGCATTGGTGAATGTTTTGAATGCTACCATACACTAGTTGAGTATTAGCGTAGGGTACAGCATTGCACAGACTAGGACACACTTTCACAGGGTCTCCCAAGATGCCATCGCATTTTGAGAGACCCGAACCTGGAACCGGTTACAGTTATAAAAGTTAGTTACAAAAAAAAGTGTAAAAAAATAAATAAATATATAACATAAAAAAAAATAGTTGTCGTTTTATTGTTCGTTCTCTCTCTCTTCTCTCTCTCTCTCTTCTCTCTCTCTCTCTCTTCTCTCTCTCTCTCTCTTCTCTCTCTTCTCTCTCTTCTCTCTCTTCTCTCTCTTCTCTCTATTCTCTCTCTCTATTCTACTCTTTTTTTACTGTATTCTATTCTGCAATGTTTTATTGTTATTATGTTTTATCACGTTTGCTTTTCAGGTATGCAATTTTTTTAAACTTTACCGTTTACTGTGTTTTTATTGTTAACCATTTTTTTGTCTTCAGGTACGTAATTCACGACTTTGAGTGGTTATACCAGAATGATGCCTGCAGGTTTAGGTATCATCTTGGTATCATTCTTTTCAGCCAGCGGTCGGCTTTCATGTAAAAGCAATCCTAGCGGCTAATTAGCCTCTAGACTGCTTTTACAAGCAGTGGGAGGGAATGCCCCCCCCCCCCCCCCACCGTCTTCCGTGTTTTTCTCTGGCTCTCCTGTCCCAACAGGGAACCTGAAAATGCAGCCGGTGATTCAGCCAGCTGACCATAGAGCTGATCAGAGACCAGAATGGCTCCAAACATCTCTATGGCCTAAGAAACCGGAAGCTACAAGCATTTCATGACTTAGATTTCGCCGGATGTAAACAGCGCCATTGGGAAATTGGGAAAGCATTTTATCACACCGATCTTGGTGTGGTCAGATGCTTTGAGGGCAGAGGAGAGATCTAGGGTCAAAAAAGAGTACCTGTCACTACCTATTGCTATGATAGGGGATATTTACATTCCCTGAGATAACAATAAAAATGATTAAAAAAAAATGAAAGGAACAGTTTAAAAATAAGATAAAAAAGCAAAAAATAATAAAGAAAAAAAAAAAAAAAAGCACCCCTGCCCCCCCCTGCTCTCGCGCTAAGGCGAACGCAAGCATTGGTCTTGCGTCAAATGTAAACAGCAATTGCACCATGTATGTGAGGTATCACCGCGAAGGTCATATCGAGGGCAGAAATTTTAGCAGTAGACCACCTCTGTAAATCTAAAGTGGTAACCTGTAAAGGCTTTTAAAGGCTTTTAAAAATGTATCTATTTTGTTGCCACTGCACGTTTGTGCGCAATTTTAAAGCATGTCGTGTTTGGTATCCATGTACTCGGCCTAAGATCATCTTTTTTATTTCATCAAACATTTGGGCAGTATAGTGTGTTTTAGTGCATTAAAATTTAAAAAAGTGTGTTTTTTCCCCAAAAAATGCGTTTGAAAAATCGTTGCACAAATACTGTGTGAAAAAAAAAAAATGAAACACCCACCATTTTAATCTGTAGGGCATTTGCTTTAAAAAAATATATACTGTTTGGGGGTTCAAAGTAGTTTTCTTGCAAAAAAAAATAATTTTTTTCATGTAAACAAAAAGTGTCAGAAAGGGCTTTGTCTTCAAGTGGTTAGAAGAGTGGGTGATGTGTGACATAAGCTTCTAAATGTTGTGCATAAAATGCCAGGACAGTTCAAACCCCCACCCAAATGACCCCATTTTGGAAAGTAGACACCCCAAGCTATTTGCTGAGAGGCATGCCGAGTCCATGGAATATTTTATATTGTGACACAAGTTGCGGGAAAGAGACACATTTTTTTTTTTTTTTTTTTGCACAAGGTTGTCACTAAATGATATATTGCTCAAACATGCCATGGGAATATGTAAAATTACACCCCAAAATACGTTATGTTGCTTCTCCTGAGTACGGGGATACCACATGTGTGGGACTTTTTGGGAGCCTAGCCGCGTACGGGACCCCGAAAACCAAGCACCTCCTTCAGGCTTTCTAAGGGCGTAAATTTTTGATTTCACTCTTCACTACCTATCACAGTTTCTGAGGCCATGGAATGCCCAAGTGGCACAAACCCCCCCAAATGACCCTATTTTGGAAAGTAGACACCCCAAGCTATTTGCTGAGAGGTATAGTGAGTATTTTGCAGACCTCGCTTTTTGTCACAAAGTTTTGAAAATTGAAAAAAGAAAAAAAAATGTTTTTTCTTGTCTTTCTTCATTTTCAAAAACAAATGAGAGCTGCAAAATACTCACCATGCCTCTCAGGAAATAGCTTGGAGTGTCTACTTTCCAAAATTGGGTCATTTGGGGGGGGGGGGGGGGGGTTTGTGCCACCTGGGCATTCCATGGCCTCCAAAACTGTGATAGGCAGTGAAGAGTGAAATCAAAAATTTACACCCTTAGAAATCCTGAAGGCGGTGATTGGTTTTCGGGGCCCCGTACGCGGCTAGGCTCCCAAAAAGTCCCACACGTGGTATCCCCGTACTCAGGAGAAGCAGCTAAATGTATTTTGGGGTGTAATTCCACATATGCCCATGGCCTGCGTGAGCAATATATCATTTAGTGACAACTTTGTGCAAAAAAAAAAAAAAAAAAATTTGTCACATTCCCGCAACTTGTGTCAAAATATAAAATATTCCATGGACTCACCATGCCTCTCAGGAAATAGCTTGGAGTGTCTACTTTCCAAAATGGGGTCATTTGGGGGGGGGGGTGTGCCATCTGGGCATTTTATGGCCTTCAAAACTGTGATAGGTAGTGAGGAGTGAAATCAAAAATTTACGCCCTTAGAAATCCTGAAGGCGGTGATTGGTATTCGGGGCCCCGTACGCGGCTAGGCTCCCAAAAAGTTCCACACATGTGGTATCCCCGTACTCAGGAGAAGCAGCTGAATGTATTTTGGGGTGCAATTATACATATGCCCATGGCCTGTGTGAGCAATATATCATTTAGTGACAACTTTTTGTAATTTTTTTTTTTTTGTCATTATTCAATCACTTGGGACAAAAAAAAAAATAATATTCAATGGGCTCAACATGCCTCTCAGCAACTTCCTCGGGGTGTCTACTTTCCAAAATGGGGTCATTTGGGGGAGTTTTGTACTGCCCTGCCATTTTAGCACCTCAAGAAATGAGACATTTATAAACTAAAAGCTATGTAAATTCTAGAAAATGTACCCTAGTTTGTAGACTTTATAACTTTTGTGCAAACCAATAAATATACACTTATTGACATTTTTTTTAACCAAAGACATGTGGCCGAATACATTTTGGCCTAAATGTTTGACTAAAATTGAGTTTATTGGATTTTTTTTTCATAACAAAAAGTAGAAAATATTTTTTTTCAAAATGTTTCCGTTTATAGCGCAAAAAATAAAAACCGCAGAGGTGATCAAATACCATCAAAAGAAAGCTCTATTTGTGGGAAGAAAAGGACGCAAATTTCGTTTGGGTACAGCATTGCATGACCCCGCAATTGGCAGTTAAAGCGACGCAGTGCCAAATTGTATAAAGTGCTCTGGTCAGGAAGGGGGTAAATCCTTCCGGGGCTGAAGTGGTTAAGCCGCTAGTAGATGCCCCCTACTTATTATGTAATAGTGCTGTACATGTTTAAACTTCAATGTGCTATTATTATAGGCTGGGGATGGAATTGTGTTGCTGATTTTAGAATTGGCCAACAGAGGGTGCCAAAGAGAACAGTGTTAATGAGTGTAATGTGTGGAATTGCATTGGAAAGGATTGATGAGAGCCTGTGTCCCTCAGCCAATACATATTCCCGATAGTCGGGGGCTTTAATAGACAGAGCTTTGAGGAAAGCAGAAGTTCAGGTAGGTAAACCTCCCTCCGTCATATTTTCATTCTGTTTTTGTTCATTGATGAAAATTGGCATTTTTGTCATCATTTTTGTCAATGGTCACTGAAAACTATGATGAAAATTTTCATTGACAAAATGAACACTGCCCTGCAGAGGTATTGATAAAGGCTGTTGAGTGCAATCCTCACATAAACTGGTCAGTCTGTAGACACAAATCTAATCGTGAGATCTTTGGGGTTTATTCAGTGGCACAAGATTTGGTTCTATTAAAGCTAAAAATGTGCTTTACTTGTTCATGTTACCTTTTTTTTGGTTTTCTCAATGTAATCCCTGAACTGTGAAGATAATAGTGACCTGGCATATATTAACCACTCCTGACAGAGCAGTCTGATTGCCACATCTGGAACAGAACACTTGAAAATAAGCTATTGTCAATTTTATCAGCATACACATGCAGGCTTCCATAAACACTTGGGAAAAGAAGTCCATCTATATACCTAGGGCACACATATATATCCCTGGCTTCCTGTCCTGGCATGGCCAATTTGTCTGATAAAAGCTCCAGTGTATGAATTTCTCACCAATATGCCATCTCAATAGGTGTAAACTTGTAATCGTTTCCATATACACTATCCCAAAACAAAAATGGATAGAGTTAAGACAAAGGGACTTATAAGGTGCTATAATGGTACACAAATACAAACTATTTAAATGCTAAAATCTTTATTACAATGGTTAAAATACATTAAAAATAATTCTGCGCCAATGTGCATCAATTGATATGTTAACAATACATATTTGAGAAGTACAAATGTGGTGGCATACAGGAGTGACTCGTTTCGCAATATGGCTGCTTCGTCAGGATCCACGTCTATATTTTTAAAATATACAGTTGTGCTCAAAGTTTGCATACCCTGGCAGAAATTGTGAAAGGTTGGCATTGATATTGAAAATATGACTGATCATGCCAAAATACTTTTAACCGTTTGCCGACCACCCGCCCGCCGTCAATTGACGGTGGCACACCTGCGCGAATCGCCGTAGCTGTACGATAGGCGCTTTAAGGAGCAAAGGGCGCGCGGCATGACGTAGGAGCTTGTGCGCGTGACTGGCGGCCCCGATACTCGCGATTGTTCCTGAGAAGGTGAGAATGGAGAGCTGTTAACCGGTTCCCGACCGGCGCACGTCGACGTACATCTGCAGAATGGCATGGCTGGGCAAATGGGCGTACCTGTACGTCCATTTGAATTCCCCGCCGTGCCATGGCATCGGCGCGCGCTGGCCGGGAGCTCCGTGAGTCGGGTCGCGGGTCCTGCGGACTCTATCGTCACGGGGATACCCGTGATCGCCTCACGGAGAGGACGAACGGGGAGATGCTGATGTAAACAGCATCTCCCCGTTCTGCCTAGTGACAAGTGTCACTGATCACAGCTCCCTGTCATCGGGAGCAGTGATTAGTGTAGTGACACTGCTAGCCCATCCCCCTACAGTTAGTAATCACTCCCCTAGGACACACTTAACCCCTCCCCGCCCCCTAGTGGTTAACCCCGTCACTGCCAGTGTCATTTACACAGTAATCAGTGCATTTTTAATCGCACTGATCGTTGTATAAATGACAATGGTCCCAAAAATGTGTCAAAAATGTCCGCCATAACGTCGCAGTCACAATGAAAATCGCTGATTACTAGTAAAAAAAAAAATTATTAATAAAAATGCCATAAAACTATCCCCTATTTAGTAAACGCAATAACTTTTGCACAAACCAATCAAACGCTTATTGCGATTTTTTTTTTTTACCAAAAATATGTAGAAGAATACAATCCGTCTAAACTGAGGAAAAAAAATGTTTCTTTATATATTTTTGGGGGATATTTATTATAGCAAAATGTAAAAAATAATGCTTTTTTTTTTAAATTGTCGCTCTTATTTTTTTTATAGCGCAAAAAAATAAAAATCGCAGAGGCGATCAAATACCACCAAAAGAAGGCTCTATTTGTGGGAAAAAAAGGACGTCAATTTTGTTTGGGAGCCATGTCGCACGACCGCGCAATTGTCAGTTAAAGTGACGCAGTGTCGAATCGCAAAAAACGCTCTGGTCAGGAAGGCGGTAAAATCTTCTGGGGCTGAAGCGGTTAATGTAAACAGACTGCTCTCCGTTCTGTCAGGGGTGAAGAAAGTGATCTGTTGTTCCTAATGCTTAGGAACAAAGATCGCTCTCCTCACCCAGACAGTCCCATCCCCCCACAGGTAGAACACACCTAGCAAACGCAATTAACCCCTTGATTGTCCCCTAGTGTTAACCCCTTGCCTGCCAATGACATTTATACAGTTATCAGTGGCTACTTATAGCACTCGTTGTATAAATGTCAATGGTCCCAAAATAGTGTCAGAAGTGTCCAATCTGTCCGCTGTAATGTCGCAGTCCTGATAAAAGATCACCGCCGTTACTAGTAAAAAAATAATAATAAAAATGCCATAAATCTATCCCCTATTTTGTAGACATTATAACTTTTGTTCAAACCAATCGATATACGCTTATTGTGATTTTACCAAAACTATGTAGAAGAATACATATTGGCCTAAACTGAGGAAGAAAATTTTTTTTTTTTGTGGGGGGGGGGGGGATATTTATTTTAGCGCAAAGTAAAAAATAGCGTTTTTTTTTTTTCAAAATATTTTTTTGTGGGGAAAAAAGGATGTCAATTTTGTTTGGGTACAGCGGCAGACGACCACGCAATTGCCAGTTAAAGCGACGCAGCGCTGTATCGCAAAAAATGGCCCAGTCAGAAAGGAGGGGGTAAATTCTTCCGGGGCTGAGGATGGTGATCATATAAAGCCAATTGATTTTTTGAAATGCTGAATACAAATTAGAACTATATGATTATATCTTTTTTTTTTTTTTATACTAATTTCAAAAAAGTTTTTTAAATTCAAAATAATTTTATGTATAAAAACCAAAATTGACAATTTCATACAGGTGTGTGTGTGTATAATAAATAATATATATATATATATATATATATATATATATATATATATATATATATATATATATATATATATATATATATATATATATATATAATATATATATATACTTCAGGAGACTCGTTAAGCCCTGTACACAGTATTACTATAAATGAATGAAAAAAAATTACATTATTGACTTAATTTCATACATGGATAATAGTCTATACATGCTTCTAGATGCAGAAGATATCTAATACATATTGATTATAAACTCCTCCAGAAATTAAACAGGTCATCTGATGGCAAATCGCATCCTGAATGTGGACACGGTTTGGTAGATGAAAACACCTATTGGACTGCTCTAAGGAGCATTAGTGTGTCATAGAAGGAATAATACCCATTAATGCAACTTAAAGGATATAAAATAAGACCAACCACATTTTAGAAAAAAGGGGGAAAGACAATTCCCTTGGGGAATCTATGGTATTTCACCATCCCTAGGTCCAGTATAGTGGGTTTCCTGAGGATCCCCAGCTCCTGAAGGTTTAACGGAACCCACCGTGAAGGGTGAAGATTGGGTCTGTTGGTTTACCACAGAAAACCCTGCGGCGGGAAAGGTAAGTGGAGTTTTTGAAGAAATTTTTTTTGCATTTTCTTATGTATGTCTCCTTTTAAGATTAGTAAGTGTTGTCATGCCTATATGTCACCACTGGGGGCTGTATTGCGCACTCACCGCCTCACGCTGAGAGAGCATGCTGTGTCAGGGAGCTGAGATGCTTCTTCCTCCAGGCAGACCGCAGGACCTCCGGTAAGCTTGAGGGGGGGTTCTTCTCCCCACCTATAGCCCCCCTGTTTTGACAGTCTCCCCCTCTTCATGGGGGAAGAGGCGCTCTAAGTTTTTCTTTTGAAAAAAAAAAAGAGAGAAGGAAACTAGCGCGATCAGCGGCTTACAGACCCCCCACGCCATGATGCTCCTTCCCGTAGGTCACAGAGGACCTGTAGTCCACCGCTTGCGCGGGAAAAAGTTTTCTTTTAAAAAGAAAAAGGGGAAGAGCTGTAGGCTCGGTCTGGTTTGGTGACACAGGCATTTCTTTTGACACATTTTTACTGCTGCGCATTGCTGGGCATTAATAGCAGCAACTTTGCTGGACTATAGCTCAAGCGGTATATGCATTCCTTCTGGTAGTACCTTTGCTTTGTGCACCGGGCTATGGCAGAAGGGGGGTAAAAACACCTCAATAAAGGGCACTAGAAAGACTTATTTAGTCACACAAGCCTAGATCCATCCCAGTAAGATGGCATCCTCCCCTGAGAGTAATATGGCTGGTAATGGTGAGTCGTCAGGAGGGGCAAGTGTTGCAGCTGCTCTTTAAACACTGCAGGCCCTGTGTATATTACTAAGGAGTTTTTTTTTCTTCAACCATTTTAAGCTTGAAGTAAAAGTTTGATGCTTTAATCGCATCCCAGAGTGGGACTAAGCGTAACAGGTCCCTGTCCATTGCTCAGGACCCTCATACTGAGGAACAGGAGCGAGAGATGGCGAATTTCTCTCTAGGACCAGGAAAAGGCTGATGTCTCCTCTTCCGAAGAACCTGACGCGAAGTATCAAGCTTGCAGGAAAGGTTGTTTACAGTCGCTCACTGAATTGGTCCACTCCACGTTTACTGCCAGTAACGCAGTCAGTCGATGAGCATATTTCTGCTTTGGGTTTACTAAAAGCCCCCCAATCTGTTCATACTTTTTCTATCCATTCATGGCTAAGAAAGCTTATGTATTCTGAGTGAGAGCACCCAGATAAAGTTTTTTTCCTCTGAAAAAGTTCTCAATACTTCCTTCTATGGAGGAAGGGTTTTATGGGGAGTTCCAGCAATTAATGCTGCTATATCCTCTGTAAACAAAAACCTGACTTGTCCAGTAGACACTGCTCATATGCTAAAGGGTCCAACAGATAAGATGTTGGAGTTCCTTTTTAAAAAAAAAAAACTATTTCACTCGCAGGTTCAGTCATTCAAACCTGCGCTGGCGTTCAGAGTAACTCATCCCTTACAGGACCAGTTTATAGAGGTACTCAGTTATTCCTGATCATCAGGCCCAGGGTTTGGCCGGCATATCAGAAGCGTTCTGCTTTACAGTTGACGCTATGAAAGATTCTATTCTCCAGGCCTCACGGCTCATGCTAAGGCTGGTACATGTGCACAGAATCCTATGGTTGAAAGATGGTCAGCTGAAGCGCCATGCAAAAAGCTCTTAGCCAGTTTCCCTTTTTATGGTGAACGGTTATTTGGAGACAATCTGGATAAGTATATCCAAAGAATTTTCTAATGGGAAAAGTTCCCTTTTTTAAAGTTAAGAAGTTTAAGTATTTTTCTTTTAAATATGCTTCTTCTCCAGTGCCAGGGGCATCTGCCTCCAGGCAGTCACGACGGCCTCCACCATCAGGATTCAAGAGGTAAACCTCAGGGTCAGTCCCAGGGTCAAAAGAGGACCTGGGGGAGGTAACCCACAAAACAAAATACTAAAGAATTATGAAAGGGTGCCCCTGCTCGCTCGAGTGGGGGGGGGGGGGGAGGCTTCTACAGTTTTCAAGTGTCTAGCAGGAACATTGTCATTTCCTTAGGACAGATGCTTCTTCCAGGACTGCTCCTCAGCCCAGAAGGCTGGCATCTGTTACCACCTTCCAGGTAATTGCAGGTAACTGGTAGAAAGGATTCCTCTTTTTGAAGATTCTTGGATATCAACCACCAATTGGGGCTCTGAGATTCGGGCAGTACGCCTGGTCCTCGAGGCCTGGATGCTCAATCTACAGAATTGTCCTATCAGGATCCAATCCGACAGTGCCACAGTTGTGGCTTTTATCATTCACCAAGGGGGCACGAGAACTCGTGCGGCCCAGAAAGAGGTGAATCATATTCTTGGCAGAAAACAACATTCTTTGCCTATTAGCAATTTTCATTTCAGGAATAGGAATTGACAGGCGGACTACTTGAGTCACCAACAATTGTTCCTGGGAGAATGGTCCTTTCACCCCGACATGTTTCTGTTGATATAGCAGAAGATGGGGAGTTCCGGATGTGGAATTTTGTGTCGAGGACAAGGGATCCGTTGGCATACGAAACAGATGCCTTGATTTTTTCCGTGGGATCAGTTTTTTACTGATCAATGCGTTCCCTCCTGTTCTGCTACCGCGCCTTTTTTGAAGGATCAAGCAAAAAGGGAAGGAGGTGATTCCTGTGGCCCAGGAGATCTTGGTTTGCTGAGATCGTAAGGATGGCGGTGGGGGACCCTTGGACACTACCACTATGGCCAGACCTTCTCTCGCGAGGTCCGGTATCATATCCTACCTTACAAATGCTAAATTTAGCGGTTTGGCTATTGAGACCCACATTCTGAAAGATCGTGGGCGGTTAGCCCCAGTAGTTCTACTTTGGTAAATGCTAGGAAGCCGGCCTCCAGAGTCTAGAATCTGGAAGGCATATGTCTCCTGGTGTAAATCCAGGGGTTGGCACCCCAGGAAATATGTCATAGGTAGGATCCTTGAATACCTACAGATAGGATTAGGATTGAAGCTGGCCTTGAGTAATATCGATGGCCAGATGTCGGCCTTATCGGTCTTTTCATCAACCACTTGCTTCCCTCTCTCTGGTTCGTAACTTTATTCAGGGGGTAACGCGGATTAATCCTCCAGTTTGGTCACCCCTGAACCCTTGGGACTTAATTTTAGTCCTGTCGGCTTATAGAAGCAGCCTTTTTTTGGAACCAGTATGAGATATTCCCTTGGTTCTCTTGATGGGGGAAAAATAATTTTCTTGGTTGCCATATCTTCTGCAAGAAGAGTATCAGTTTTGGCTGCTCTTTCTTGTAAGGAGCAGTATTGGTTGTTCATAAGGATGAGGCTGTATTGCGGCCTCATCCTGAATAATTACCGAAGGTAGTATCAGGTTTTCATTTAAACTAGGATATTGTTCTGCCTTCATTTTTTTCCAGAACTTCGTTTCTGTGGAAGAAAGGTCACTACGTTTTCTTGCTGTGGTGAGAGGTCAAGGTCTATTGAAAGTGACTGCTCAGATTCGTAAACAAATGTTTTGTTTGTATTGCCAGATGGTCCTAAAAGAGGACATGCAGCATCGAAATCTACTATTTCTAAATGGATTCGTCAAGTGATTGTTCAAACTTATGGTTTTAAGAGGAAAATTCCTCCTTTTCATATTAAAGCGCGCTCCACCAGGGCTGTTAGTGCTTCTTGGGCAGTGCATCACCAAGTCTCCATGGCTCAGATCTGCGAGGCCGCAACTTGGTCTTCAGTCCATACATTTACCAGATTCTATCAAGTAGATGTAAAAGGCATGAGGACATCGCCTTTGGCCACAGTGTACTGCAGGTTGCAGTATGAGTCCTCTAGTCTCTTGGTGCCCTACTTTGTTGTGTCTCCCTCCCTTCAGTTGGCATTGCTATGGGACCACATAGTAACTACTATGGCTCTGTGTCCCATGATGGTACGATAAGAAAATAGAATTTTTATAACTGCTTACCTGTAAAATCCTTTTCTTTGAAGTACATCACGGAACACAGAGGTCCCTCCTTTCTTGGTATACACATGTATTGCTTTGCTACAAAACTGAGGTACTCCCACTATTCGGAGGTGTTCTATAGGGAGTGAACTTTTTAATTTAGGGCGTGCCAGTATCCATCACCTGAAGGTGGCCTATAACCCACATAGTAACTTCTATGGCTCTGTGTCCCGTGATGTACTTCAAAGAAAAGGATTTTACAGGTAAGCTGTTATAAAAATCCTATTTTTTGGGGAGAGTGATGTGAAGGGGGGTTGAAGACACTGATGTGAAGGGGGCTGTGATGTGCAGGGGGGTGGGCTGAGAACACTGTTGTACTAACGGGATTGTGATGTGAAGGATCTGAGGCTAGGTTTATATGTTTGCTTCCTGTGTGCTGCATCTAGGCAGCCCATTCATTTCAATGGGCTGTCTTACGTGCAGAAAAAGTAGTCCCTGACCCCTCCTTCTTTTTTTTTTTTTTTTTTTTTTTTTTAAATTGCGCTGTACTAGGCTGGTTTAGAGCTCACAAAAATGTGCGATGTTTGCCAATGCTTCAATGTGCCATTAGGCATCAAATATGAGATTCAGGCCTCGGCTGGAAGGAAATTTTAGTGACTGGACCTCAGTAAATTTGAATTCAACACCCCTGTTCTACACCACCAACATATTTGTAGTTATCAAATGTGTATTGTTAACATGGAAATTGATGTACTTTGGTGCACAGATTATTTTTTTAATGTATTTTAACTATTATAATAAAGATTCTTGTATTTTAACAGTTTGTATATGGAAAATGCTAGTTTTTGGGGATGGTGCCTTAATAAGAAAATTAAAATGTAGCTCCACCCACAAATATTGTGTAACCTTGTAACCATTGACTACAAAAAGCTGTTGTGTGTTTTTTGTTTTGTGTTTCGTTTTTTATTTTTTTTATATTCTGAAGCCTATTTTTAAAACGGGACTGTCAGCCTGGGTTTACACATGCGAACACAGACATTGCATGTGATTCGCAGCGCGAATTTTGCACCACATTGCTGTGCCAGTCACATGCAATGTCTGTGCAACGCAAATACAGCCATACAGTTGTATGGCCGAATTTGCATTGGAGCAGGTGCAGGAACCTTTTTTTTTTTTCCCCATACTGGAATCGTATCGCATGGGTGTTCACATCCATGTGATCCGATTACTGTCCAAATTCACAGTTCGCACTGCTATCTGCGAACCTGTCTGGGTGTGTCATTGACTTTCTATTTACACCCGTAGCAGTTTGCAGAGGGCAGTGTGAACTGCCTGCTGGGAGATGCGATGCGGGAGCCAGCTCTGGAATCACGCTTTTTCTCACATCACAATAGTGTGAACCCAGGCTCAATGTTTAAAAGCCTTTGGCATAATCTTTATATCAAACACTTCAGGTGTATCAGATGTCTGTGTCCCTGCCGAGCACTGTGCTTTCATCTGCTGGCCCCTATGTCGATAGTGTGTTTTGTAGTGACGTTAGGGCCAGCAAATGGAATGTCAATATGCAGCAGTGGACCAGGCACCTGACACATCCATTAGTTGTGTTGGATGGGAAGATCCTGCTGGAAGCCATAGCTTTGCAATAGATAGAAGATCTGGAGGACAAGGTACTATTGATTCTCTTGTTTGGCAGGTTTCTTTTTTTTAACATAACTTTATTATTCTTTCATGCTAAATAATTATATACATGTATCTGTATAGGATCCCAGACACCTTCATTACCTTTTGTTTCTAGTAAGCTGTGGGGTAGCCAAGTGATGTGCAAATGTGCATCTTGGAAATTGCAGGCATCACATGACAAGAGGCTTTGGGACACCTTAGGATCTCTAAAGATGATATATACACCTAATTAACTAGAATGCATATGTTATAGAGAAATTCCAATACTATAATCCATGATACTTGGAAGGACACCAATTATTTTCCAATATTGCAAATATATAAAAGATCTCTCCTTCATTTTTGTTTCCCAAACATTATTTTCTTGTATTCTTTTTCACATTTTTTTTTGTTTGATCCATTGATAGTACATCCAACAAATCCTAAAAATATCTAATATTTGAAGAAAGCTATTTACCCATTCACGCTTCCACTTGGAGGAATTTCTTGATCGCTATCTTTACAAACCAATGACATCGTTAACAATTCAAAATAGTTTAAACATGGAAATAGGTGTAAAATTATGCTATGTTAATATGAGGGTAGGACATCAATAATGACAAATTAAATATTGTAAGTGGGGAAAAAATGTTAACTTTATAATTGTGCATTCCCTATGCTAAATTAATTTATTACTTTATTTTCCTTTTTCTCCTATGTTATTATTTAATGGATGTACGGTTTGTAAAATGAAAAATCGAATAAAAATATTTTTGTTTTAAATAATGCATATGTTAGAAAAGGGTTAATGTTTGCAGAATTAACATTTCTTGACTGTTTTACATCACTTGCATCCTAAAAAGTATACTGGTATGCACTAAATAGTATTGTTAGTATTTCTTTTGCCTTTTTGTGTTGACAACAGATTCGTGGGATTGCATAGCAACATGTTTTTTTATAGACACTGCTCACAATGTTCTGGACTATATAGAGACGATCTGGAAAATACTCAAGCCAGGTGGCCTATGGATTAATTTAGGTATTACAATTAATATTGTTTACTAATTATTACTATAATTTATTATTATTATCCAAACAATTGTGTGATAAAGGAAGTGAAGGAGTAGTCAGAAAGTGAAATGAGCCTCCTGGCTGTCCTGAATTATCAACTGTACAAGATGGAATTTATTATTTAGCAGTATTTTACGTAAAATAACAAATCTTGACAATGACTTTCAGTAGTGACCTGGCTGGGTCATTCATTTAGAGTGTATTATTCAGTGAACAATGCCAAAAATATAGCTTGGATTGAAACTAGGAGCAACTAATCAGGCGTCAGTTTCCTATAGTAGGGATGCATGAAATGCGATTTCTGATTGTTGTGGACTTTGGACATTTGTCATTTCTCCTTGTTATGCCTAAGCAATGACTGATGTTTTCTATCTCTTGGTAAGTCTTTTACTTTCCCACCCTGACTGCACTTACTGTTAAAGGGAATATTCAGATTAAATAGACATCAACAATCTTCATTCCACCTTCAACAGCCTCCTGAAATCGAATATGCACACTATCCATTTAGCTTTTTAAACTGAAGTCTATCCCACCTAATGCCATATTTAAATCAAGTGAATTTTATTATAAAACTTTTTTTGTATACGAAAAATAAACAACAATCTGTCCCGTTCACAGTATACATATATATATGATTGTGATAAGCAGTATAATTTCCTTTTACAATTTAGACTCCATCAATCATTGCATAGCCAATATATAAACCAAAAGGTATTACATTTGTAGAAGGCAGTTGTCTTTGGGCATGTTAACTCTACAATATATGGTATAATTGGATATTTTCTTTGAGCCACAATAAAGCATTAGTGAGACATAAAAGACACAGTAGAGGTTGTATCTATGTTACCTAAAGACAGCAATGGAGACCATCATTTTTTTGAAACTTTTTAGGACATCCATATCGCGATGATAATGCGAACTGGGCACCCCATAAACCTGTTTGGGAAGACACGGGGCACGTTGTTTCAGAATTTCTAAGTCAGCCATGACACTTTGCAGAATAGGAGACGCATAACAGCAGTGAATCCCTTTCCATAATCCCAGGGGGGCATCCCCTACAATTAACACATTTTTAGCAGCGATCCAAAACACCCTTATCAGTCTATTGATAGGCCATAGCAGAACCTCTTAAGCAAATTAAACCCCATTAAAGTGGTAGTAAACCGCTGCAGAATAAAAAATACAAAAAAAAAATGCCTGTAAGACAGCTGCATAAAGTGCAAGTATGCATCGCATACTTGCACATTATGAAATACTTACCGTAGAACAAAGCCCTTCCAGTGGCAGGCAGTCACCGCTGAGAGGGCTGACATCTTCCCCTGGCCTATCTTCAGGGTTTGCGGGTCCAGGCTCTGTGAGTGGCAGGAGCCGTGATGAATGTTGTCCTTGATTCCGGCAGGAAGGTCTGGCACCATATACTGGACCTTCAGAGCGAATGCGCCGGTGACGTCAGTGGCTACATGCAGGGTGAATATCTCCTAAAAGGTGCATGTTTAGGAGATATACATTTCACCTACAGTTAAGCCTTAGTATAGGCTTACCTGTAGGTAAAAATGACCAAGCGGGGTTTACTACCACTTTAACGGGACAATACACATCCCAGTCTGGCTTTAATAGCCAAAAAACCTTCAAGTTTCAGGCTTAAGTAATTAGAACAATACACAGATATCATCTGTCCTAGCTAACAGCTTGCCTGTTGTAAATAGTTTAGCAGGAATAGTTGACAAACCTGCATTCCTGGCTGTCTGGATCTCTACTTGCAGAATCAAACTTCAGTGTATTTCATATATCCTGAGCTGATCATAGTATGGTCAGAATAAGGACATCTTTACCTGTATAAATTAATTGGCAGCATTTTAAGCCTAAACTGAATAATATTAGAAGGTACCAGAGGTGGGTTGCGACACTTTACATCTTCTAGGTAAAATTTGCACTTAATACCCATCATATTTTTGCATTCAAATGGTAATTTCATGCTGGTCAATAATATACAAGTTACCAGAATGCAACCCGTAGGTATTTCAAGATAATATATGTATAAAATGGGGGTGCACCGAATAGAAATTTTTGTGCCGAAACAGATACCGAAAATGTAGGATGCACTAGGCCGTAAACCGAAACAAATACCAAAAATGACAGTTTTTTAAAAAAATGTTTAGTTTTTTATATATAATTGTATTATATTCAACTTTTTAATAATATCAATTTAAATTAATATGAATTTATTGTTTGCCATTGATTGGCACCTTTAGTGCAAGAAAGGTCAAGAAAAATGCAGTCTCTCTTACCATCTCTTGTATCATGTCCTCAGTCTCTGGCCATCTCTTGTATCATGTCCTTGGTCTCTGGCCATCTCTTGTATCATCATGTCTGCAAACTCTTACTTAAGCACACTGCTAATAGTATTAGCAAAATTTCCATTCAGTGCACCTCTAGCAGATATGATACAGGAGATGGTCAGAGACTGCAGACATGATACAAGAGATCAATGCAGCCTCACCAATGTCCATCAAATGTAGCCTGTCTGTGCCCAGCAGCCTCACCATTGCCTGTCATATGCAGCCTGCCTGTGCCCAGCAGCCTCACCAGGGGCCATCATATGCAGCCTACCAGTGCCCAGCAGCCTCACCAGGGCCCGTCATATGCAGCCTCACCAGGGCCTGTCATATGCGGCCTGCCTGTGCCCAGCAGCCTCACCAGGGCCCGTCATATGCAGCCTGCCTGCGCCCAGCAGCCTCACCAGTGCCCATCATATGTAGCCTGCCTGTGCCCGGATCAGAGTGGCGATCTCCATGTGTCACGGAGCAGGGTTTTGAATTGCCTGGGCTGCAGTAACAATGTCCCGCTTCATGTGATCATGTCACACTGATTCAATGTCCTACCGTTGGATCAGTGTGTCGTCTATCACAGGAGGCGGGACATTGTTACTATGACCTGGACAATTCAGCTCCGTGACACACGGAGATCGCGGCGAGGAGGAGGGAGTGGAGGACTGGGGTGCGCACCAGGGTGATGCTCCCGCAATGGGCGGCACCCGGGGCACTCCCCGTCCCCTTTTGGTATCGGCTGTTTTTTGCTTTCGGCCGAATGGAAAAAACGCATTTTTCGGCCGATAATTTGCGGCGGCCAAAATTTCGGTGCACCTATAGTATACAGCTGTATTTGAGGAAATGGCATCTTCATGATTTTAAAGTGGATATAACCCCTCACATATACCCATTGAAGTGCAGCCTCAGATAATACACACAATGAAACAAATCTCCCTACATAAGTTTTACATGTGTATCTGCTGTCTTCATCTTTATATACTGTTTAAAAACAGTATACAAAGATGATCATGTTAGATTTTTCTCTTCCTGTTCAACACTACAGTGATGTTTGGGCATACAGCCAAGACAGCTGATTGGTGGAAAGGCACACACCCCTCTTCTCATAGAGACTTTCAGAACTGTTCATTGAATAGTTTAACACACTGCTAATCTATTTATAGTATCCTCTCCAACACAAAACTCAGGCTGCTTTTATCATATGTGACGGAGAACTTGTCAGGAGTTATCGGGCTCATAACATAAGAACAAAGCAGGAGACAGCTACAGGGCACGGTGCTTTGAGGAGAGATAAGAAAACACTGCTAATATATATGCCCAGCTTAAATTTCCTGAATTGGGTTTACATCCACTTTAAAAACTGACGTTCCATCAGCCACTCCTCAGACCACCTGGGTGGTCAGATCATTTCTGTCAACACCCTTCTCAGGGATCAGAGCAGAGGGAGTGCATCAGCAGTCTAGAGCTCTTTACCATCAAATAAGAAACAGCCAAGATTTATGAGCTACTGATCTATCTTGCTCATTGACTGGACTTTGCTTAACTCACAGAACCAGGACTTTAAGTATTTCCTGTTTTTTGTTTATTTCTTTTTCTTTACGTATTTTGTGTGCACCATTTTTGCCAGTTTTTTTTTTTTTTATTACGTGATATTTTAAAATCAATATTATCTCTAGTCCACTAAGCTAGAATCTAATCCCTGTCTACCATACTGTAAATCTCTGGATAGTCATGTCTGTTCTGACAGTGACATTTATTGAACGTCATAATTGTTATTGTGAATGGTTGATAGGCCGAAAACTATCAGGTAGGAGAGGCCAGGAGTGCCGGCAGGGGGGGCAGGGGGGACTCCAGAAGAGGAGCTTTCTAGGCACTTGTCACAATTCTGTTGCACAGAGCAGGAAAGTATAGACGTGTTTTGTGTTTTTTTTTTTTTTTTTTTTCCCCCCTTTTACAGTTGCTTTAAGGATCTTGAGCACACCTAATACTCTGCAGATAAACGTTCTATCTAACTTTTCACCCAAAAGAGGAGGTCCGCTTAAAGTACTCCTCCCTACTTTCGGCATGACCTTTTTATTGGGGTGGAGGGGGGGTTACCTAGTTTTGACAGGTACCCCCGTCTCTCCCTACCTGCAGTCTTCTGGGACTCATCACAGGTCCCAGGAGACTGCCGGACCATTCAGAAGGTGCAGCGCGGCTTCCACATGCACAGTGTGCACAGTTTAAATTTCCGGTGCCGGGAGAGAAGCCCCTTGGGAAGGGGCGGCTCAGGTGAGGACATCGCTGGATCCTGAGACAGGCAAGTGTGTATTTTTGTAGCTGATGACTTTTAATAAACACAAAAGGGACTGGAGCTCTTCTTTAAGTATTGGACATCTGTATAAAAGGATCCAGACTTTCAGTCAAGGATGCTTATTGCACAGTCTGTCATATTGATAGTTGTGTTCTTTGATGGCTGCAAACATTTATGTTAAATATTCATGATCTTGATATAGAAAGATAGATAGATAAGATAGATGTATATAGAACTGATGTATGTGAGGAGAACAGAGTTAAGTGGCAGTGTTTGGAACTCTGGGGGATGCTGCTCCGGGAAAAAGGAAAGTGTTTGGGTAGATGCTATTTTATTTGATGGCCTCAGGGACCACAGCGCATATGTCATTTTTTGACTTTGGGTTATGTCTAGCTTATATATTTTCACTGGCCCAAGCATGTGGTGGGAGGAGTCAGAGAAAAGTCAGAATTCCTTATCTTCGGACTATGACGGCAGGGAAATACTATGACAGTCATAGAACCAATGTTTTCTGAAGGAGAGGTTGATTTTCAAGTCTAAATACTTCCATCAGTACAGGTTGCTGTCCACCAATGACAAGAAGTGTAAAAATCTACCCCTGCTGAAAGTCATTTTGAGCTTAGTAGGGCTAAAAGCTATACTTTACTCAGTGCTAAATGAATACTTTCACAATAACATGATGTGCTTTGGAAGGACATATGTCTTTAGAAAAGTATGAAAGCTGTCACTGAACTCCTAAAAATGATAGGTACATTGCTGTTATAACCAATACCTTAACACAGATGCAGACCAGGAACTCGACTCATGCCAAAACCATTTTGTTGTGTTATTTTATTAATGTGTACAATGCTTAGAATTGTCAAATCTTTACTGCTGTTTTTTTTTTTTTTTTTAACCCACATTTAAGAGATATCCCCTTGCTTCCCCTTCTGTTTATCTGACAGTTTGTTTATGGATCACAGGAGTGCAATTCATTTTGCACTCCTGTGACCCGGTTTCAGCAGAGAGTGGGCTGAAGTCCACTCTCTCTACTGACGTCCTGGATATCAGTCCAGGCACCGCGTCATTCCGACAGTTAATGTCTGGATCTGCCAGGTGCCTGGACTGATACCCATCTCAGCCTCTCAGTGCGCCGCTGAGATGGCTACTCTCCGCCCCTCCACAGCCAGACACCCCAATGAGCGAGGAGGGAGAAGAGCAGAGAGCTGTAACTGACAGCAGCTCTCTGCTCACAGAGCTGAGAGAACCAAGGTGTTCGATGGCTCGGTTCTCAGTGTAGAGATGGCGGGGGACAGATGCAGCATCGGAGCAATGCTGCATCCACCTAGGTAAGAATGAATGGGGGAAAATAAATATCCTTTATCTCTTTTAATTACTACAGATTAAACACTTTCCCATTCTATCCAGAGAACGTTGGGTTTTAGTTTGCTTCATACTTGTTTTAAGTCAGTAAGTACCGTATTAAAGTATTGAAGCCAGATGCCACTTTCAGACAGAGAGGTCAGTAAAGCAGACTCCTGATTTCTTTCAGGTCAGAAATGTATTAATATCAAACCACAAATAAAAGCCAGGGCCAAATAACCTAAACCTTCTTTATCCAAACATTCATTTTGGTTTCATTTTTTTCTTTCCTAGGACCTCTTCTATATCACTATGAAAACATGGCAAATGAACTCTCTATAGAACTGAGTTATGAAGATATCAAAAATGTTATGTTGCAGCATGGATTCCATTTTGAGGTATCTCCATTATTTGATGGGGCACTCCGTCAAAACTTATTTTTAATCCTATGTTAAGTGGGGAAGGGCTAAAACAGGTTCCTTTTTTGTTTTTGTTGCTTTAATGGCAGTCAATGAGAGAAGGTTAGACTTCTTTCAAACAGGTAGAAAGTACTGTATGTCACCAACACCCCAAGGATCTTCAGAAGGGGTCCAAAGCTTTATTTAGCGATCACATCATAATCACAGAAGCAATGTTTCAGAGCCTCACAGGACCCTTTCATCATTATATGTTCCTTTATAATGGCAGTCACTGAGAAGGAAAGGGAGGGGAAATCTTTCAAGCAGGGACACAAACAGCAGGTTTAAGGTGATATTAAAGTCTTGTTTTTTTTTTTTTTGTTTAAAAATAACAAACCTGTTACTGTATACTTACCTGCTCTGTGCAGGGGTTTTGCACAGAACAGCCCAGATCCTCCTCTTCTCGGGGCCCTTGCTGGCACTCCTGGCCCCTCCCTCCTCGCGAATGCCCCCACAGCAAGCAGTTTGCTATGGGGTGACCCAAGCCAAGCCGCTGCTGTGTGTGTGTGTGTATTTAGACACGGAACCATGGCTCGGCCCTGCCCTCTCTCCTCATTGGCTCACTGACTTTAAAAGCAGTGGGACCCAATGGCGCCCGCTGCTGTCTCAGACAATGAGGAGGGAGAGTCCTGGACAGCCGAGGTTCTCATGCATCCTCGCTGGATCGAGATGGGGCTTTGGTAAGTATGAGGGGGGCTGCTGAACACAGAATGCAGTAAGATAAAAAAACGTTTTGCCTGTAGAACCGCTTTAAGAAAAAAGTTTTGCCTGTTCGGTTATTAACCACTTCAATACAGGGCACTTTCCTCCCTTCCTGTCCAGGACAATTTTCAGCTTTCAGCGCTGTCGCACTTTGAATAACAATTGCACGGTCATGCTACACTGTTCCCAAACTAAATTTTTATCATTTTCTTCCCACAAATAGAGCTTTATTTTAGTGGTATTTGATCACCTCTGGGGTTTTTATTTTTTGCTGAACAAACTAAAAAATACCGAAATTTTTGAAGAAAAAAAGTTTTTCTTAGTTTCTGTTATAACATTTTGTTTTCTCTTCACTGATGAGGCTGCACTGATGAGGTGACACTGATATGTAGAATTGATGGGCACTGATAGGCAGCACGGATATGCAGCACTGATGGGCACTGATAGGCGGTATTGATAGGTGGCACTGATGGGCACTAATAGGTGGCACTGAAAGCACTGGATAGGCAGCACAGATGAGCTACTGACAGGCATTACTGATTGGCATCTGAAGGGCACTGACAGGCATTACTGATGGTGCACTGATTGGCACATTTATGGGCACTGATTGGCACTTTGGGCACTGATAGGCGTTACTGATGGGGCATAGACTTGCAGCTGATGGGCACTGATTGACAGCTAATGGGCACCTCTTATGGGGGCTGCACTGATAATCAATGTGCTAATTATCAGTGCAGACCCCCCTTCTGACAGGGAGAGCTCCTGATCGGCTCTCCCTGTCAGCACGAACCAAAGAAAGCCATTTACCAGCACTTCCTGGTTCACGCCGTGATTGGTCACAGCTGATCACGTGGTAAGGAGCCTCCGTCAGAGGCTCTTTACCATGATTGGAGATGCGGTGTGTCAGAGTGACACATAGCACCACCAATTGCCGCACTGCATGCCCCCGCGGGCGCGCACTGGAATGTTATCCTGCAAGACTCCATATGACAACCAGTCAGATTAACAGAATCACCACCCGGCCGTCATTCTGCTATAGGCCAGGCAGGAATTGGTTAAAAGAGAAGTGAGGCTGGGTTCACACTTGTACAACAAACGCTCTGACATTGGGAGCTCGTGTCGCATGATGTGTGCAAATTAATGATTCCATATGAGAGCCGTCTTAACTGGTCCGACTTTGAAAATGCTCTCTGCACTACTTTGGTCCTACTTCAGCCCATTGAATATCATTGAAGTCGGATCAAATCCTTGTCCTAACCATCCGACATGGTGATTACAGCAGCAATAAAAGGAATTTATGTCACTCTGGGATTGTTTTTATTGGTCAAAGGACAAATTGTACTATCTCAAAGTTGGAGCAAAATCTTATCTTGTTCATTCAAGTCGGATGGAAGTAGGACCGATGTAGGACAGATGTAGCAGGGCAAAGTAGGATGATAGTCGTACAACAGTCCTGTCGTATCAGTGTAAACCCAGCCTTAGTCACCTTTCACACATATACGACTTGTTCCACGATTTTGTACTGCAAAATCGCATGACAAGTCATTCTCTGTGATTTTCAATGATTACCATTCATATTGGCACGACTTTAAGTCGTTCCGACTTCAAAGTAGTCCCTGCACTACTTTGGTCCAACTTCCATGCGAGTTGATGTCCATAGACCTCAATGTTAAACCCTCAAGTAGCATGCAAATCGTACCTGAATAATATAGACACGATTTCAATACGACTTTGTAAGCACAAGCTGAGAATGGTTAATGCCAAAGTTGTGGCAAAGTAGTACTGCTCCCAAATTGCGGCCGTGAAATTGCAGTAAAACGGCCTTAGGCCGAGTTCACAGTGGTACGACAAACGCTCCAACATTGGGAGCTCCTGTCTCATGACGTATAAAAATCAATGTTTCCCTATGAGAGCCGTCTTAACTGGTCCGATAACAAGTCGTTCCGACTTTGAAAATGCTCCCTGCACTACTTTGGTCCGACTTTGAGCCTACTTCAGCCCATTAAATATCACTGAAGTCTGATCAAAGTCGCATGGTTTGATGATCTTGAAGGGGAACTCCACGCCAAAAAAAAAAAACGGGATGGGTTCCCCCTCCAAGAGCATACCAGGCCCTTTGGTCTGGTCTGGGTTTTAAAGGTAACCCCCACGCTGAAAAAAACGGCATGGGGTCCCCCCCCCAAAATCCATACCAGAACCTTGTCCGTGCACACAGCCCAGCAGGTCAGGAAAGGGGGTAGGGACAAGCGAGCGCCCCCCCCCCCCATACCCCCCCCCCCGAACCATACCAGACCACATGCCCTCAACATGGGGGTGGGTGCTTTGGGGGCAGGGGGGCCCTGTGCCCCTCCCCACACCCCAAAGCACCTTGTCCCCATGTTGATGAGGACAAGGGCCTCTTCCCGACAACCCTGGCCGTTGGTTGCCAGGGTCTGCAGGCAGGGAGCTTATCGGAATCTGGAAGCCCCCTTTAACAAGGGGGCCCCCAGATTCCGGCCCCATACCCTATGTGAATGAGTATGGGGTACCCCTACCTATTCACCTAAAAAAAAAAAAAAAAAAAAAGTGTCAAAAATAAAACACATTACACATGTTTTTAAAGTAATTTTATTAAGGCAGCTCCGTCATCTCTTCCGATCTCTTCTCCCCTTTCTGGTTCTACGGCCTCCTCCACTGATGTCTTCTGCCTCTGCCGGTTCTTTTTACCTCTCTGGGTTTTCTCCACTCTCCGCTGATGTCTTCTAGCCCTCTCCGATTCTTCTCCCTCTGTCCGCTGTCTTCTGCCTCTGCTGGGTCTTCTCCGCTATCTTCTCGCTCTTTGGCCAGGTCTTCTCCGCTGTGTTGTCCCTCTGTTCTTCCTCCAATGTTGACTCGATGCTCACTCCCGCTCTAATGCTGGGCACTTTCCCACTGCCGATTAAGTGATCTTCTGGCAAATCCACCGCAGAGACCACGTTTATCTGAAACAAGCTAGCCGCTGCCATAACAACGATATCCCTCTTCAAAGTGCCGATGTATATCGGCGTGAGCCAGTCCAGAAGTGGTTAAAAATAAACATGTTATACTTACCTTCTCTGTGCAGTGTTTTTTCACAGAGCAGCCCCGGCCCTCCTCTTCTCAGATCCACCACTGGCACTTCTGGCTCCTTCCCCCAGCCAAGTGCCCCCATAGGAACCCCCTTTCTTTGCAGTCGCTCGTGCGTGCTCCTGAGCTTGGCTCTTTGTGTCTTTTCAGACACACAGCCTGGCTCAGCCCCACTCCTTCGCTCTTTGCCCACAGGTTATGACTGACAGCAGCAGGAACCAATGGCTCCCACTGCTCTTAGCCAAGCCTGTGGGGAGAGGGGAGAAGAGCTTCTGGACAGAGCTCGGGCTCAGGTGAGTATTTAGGAGGGACTGTGGGGGAACTGCACTTAAAAAATGTTTTTTGCCTTATTGCAGAGAATGCATTAAGGCGAAAAACCTTTTACCTTTACAACCACTTTAAAGTAACCCTGTCCCCACATGGTTCCTTGTACATGATAACACTATAAAAGAAGAGGTAATACACTATACCTACCTATCCAGTGTCCCGTATGTTGAAATGCCGCCACATTTGGCCACTGTAGGTATTCCATAGTTCAGATTGGTTGAATACCGGTTATTCCTGCCACACACTGTGGTTCCTCCCAGAGACTTGTACGTCCTGTAGTGACATGGACCATCGAGAGCAAGCACAGTGTGCAGCGAGGAAGAAGGTATTTTACAAATAATAGGGGTGGATTTACTAAATCGGGAGAGTGCAAAATCAGTCTTGCTTCTGCATAGAAACCAACCTGCTTCCAGGTTTTATTGCCAAAGCTTGATTGAACAAGCTGAGGTTAGAAGCTGCAGAAGTGAGACTGATTTTGCACTCTTCTGCTTTATTAAATAAACCACATTGAGGTATAGATACCTGCAGTGGCTAGAGAGAAGGAAAGTGGCAGAGTTTTAACACATGGACTGCCAGAATGGTATGTTCTAAATATATTGCCTCTTTTTGACTTTCTGTGGTGCCAGCTAATCTTCCAGTAATGCAACCTATTTTCTTTGGTGCTTGCACAATTTTTATTACAGCATTTACAGCACTTTACAGTTTTCCATCACAAAACGGAATAGTTAACTTTTAACTAACCACTAACTTGTCATTTGTATTCACAGACTGAAAAGGAGTCCATGGCTACAACATACACTGTAAATAGTTTATCAATGATGAAATACTGCTATGACTGTATGTTTTTTGTGGCTCGGAAACCACAGTAGTGGCTAATTTTCATTGTTTGCATACTGCGCAGAAGAGATTTCAAAGACTTGGATTGGGACTACTAAACAGACATAAAACTTGAATCTTTGTGCCTTTTTTCCTGTAAGCAGTGACTTTTAAGTCAAGCAATTGAATTCCAGGCATACCGTTGTGTGAACACTACCGAGGGTCCGGCCTATTTGTCCTCATTTATAAAATGTTGTTTTTAAACTAGCATTCCTTTTGTCTCTTATTTTTCTGGCAGTGAAAGTTTTAAAAATTTCCTCTTACCTTGCAGGGATGTATGATAGTGTGCGTTTGCATTGGCAACGTCCAGTGTAAGGTAATGAGCAGTCCAAAGGCAATATTTTAATGAGTTTCCTTTGTTTTTAGCATGAAAACTGAGAAACCTCTTCAGCCGGCAGGAAGTTTTCAGCTGCAAGGTTACCCCATCTTAGTCAGGCTCCTGTCCGTTCAGTTGCTGAAAGACATCAAGCCTTGTTTAAGAAAGTAACTGGAGTAAAAAGTGCAAGAGATGATCCTAAAGTTACCAGTCAGTTGTTCCTGTTTTGTTCTGTAATGCAGCGGTATTTTTCTTTCCCATAAAAAAACGAAGGCCATCTGAGACAATACTTCCCATAGAAGCAGTAATAAATGAACCTTTCGATGCAGGAGTTTCGAAGCATAAAAAAGCCAAAAATCTTCATCAGTTTACACCTAGTTGCAACCACCTGCTGCTGAGAATTGCTGCCCTACTGAGTGTAGTTTTCCACCTTTTGTAACTAGCAGGTTAAATTTTTTTTCCAGGCATTTTTATTTTCCATAGGGTAGCCTTTCACATAATATCTGTTAACGTTATGATATGAGGGGTGAGAATGACCCCAACAGATAGCAGTCCGTCAATAATGTATGGAAAGCTCAGCAGTCTGGGTCGGTGAAAACACCTTTTAATTCCTGCTGCCAACTTAGCAAAGTATGTGGTTGTAGTATACAGCCTATGCTGAAATCATAGTGTTTTTTTGTGTGTATGATCTTTTGACAGTCAAACCTAATGTATGTGGGTAGCTTTACCAGGTGCTGGACAGAAACCCAATGCATACTGAATATCATGACTTTTACTTGGTGTATGTATTGTATGTATGACCATGTAAAAATGACGATGCTCTTTATTATTGTTAACGTTAGTATTTATTATAAATAAGCATACAATGGTTCAAATCTTGCGGGAGCCCCAAAAAAGCCCTACATTCAATTTAGGCAAATTAATTGGCAAGGTTAAAATGATTTTCTTTTGTTTTGAATAAGCAAATGTATCACATTTCAAATGTTTCCATTATGAAATGATCATAATTTCTTTTTTTTTTTATTGTGCCCAAAAGTGTCTTCTGTTAATTGGCTAAAGACATACACCACCCTCCCTTTTTTTTTTCCTTTTCTCTTTCCTTATTTATTTTCCATTTTTTTAGCTTAAAAATCTGGTATACACAAGGTTCTTTTTTTTTTTTTTTGCCCAAAACGAATGGGATCCCCTTTTGGATCATTGCATATTTTTCTTATAACATGAATACAGTGTTTTTAAAAACATCTTGTAAGACAGTTATATAACTGAGCTGGATACTCTGATCTCACAAATGTTTTATTCTTGATTTGAAATTTGTAATAAAAGTCAATGACAACGATCATTTCGTTTTTTTAAACTGTGTTTTATTAAGGATAAACAACAATAAAGTATACATCCACAGAGCATTAAAAAAAGGCAGAGATCCAGACAAATGGTATTCCAATTAAAAATCAAGATACACAATGTAATCACTGAAAAGGAGTTACAGGGTCAACGTTGAAGGGATCCTTGTAAATGTATAAGCAGAATTGTATGCTATATTATGCAAAAGAAACTAATGAGCAAAGAAAAAAATAACACAAAACATTGGAAAAAGACATTCTTTTCCAGAACAGTTTGGTAAAACGACAACTATCATTTCTAGACATGTTTACTTATTTGCCTCTTTCACACGGGGCGGACTGCAGCTGCAACCTGCTTGCTCAGCAAGGGATCTCTCCACTGATCGCGGACACAGACCACTCTCCTCTATGGGCCAGCTGTAAATGGGACCGGCTGTCCATTTATACCCTACTGCCATCCGATCAGCCAGTCCGTCACAGACCGGTACATACTGGGTTGGTGATGTCACATGGGGCGGGACCACCAGGTGATGTATCTAAGTGGCCCCGCCTCTTACCTATATAAGAAATTTCAGACAGCGGAGCCTACAGTAGGCAGCCAGCCTTCGACACAAGCAACTTTTTTTTTTTCTCTTTCCTTTTCGGGTCCAGCGGGCTGCGTGATCGGTGGATTTACAACAGGGAACACTTTTTTAAAATTTTTTTTAATAAAGAAATTGTCAAACTTTTTTATTACTTTGACACTTTTTTGGTGAATGGGTAAGGGTACTATGTACCCAATACTCCTTCACATAGGAGGGGGGAATTTGGGGGCCACCTTCCTAAAGGGGGGCCTCTAGATTGACTAGCCCCCTGCCCGCAGACCCCCACAACCGTTACCGGTAGTTGTGGGATTCTGTGGGCAGGAGGCTAATCAGAATGAGGCCCTTGTCCCCATCAACATGCTCGCTCGTGCCCCCTCCCTTTTTACTGACCTGCTGGGCTGCATGTTCAGGTAAGGGTCTGGTATAGATTTTGGGGGGGACCCCACTTTTTTTTTTTTTTTTTTTTTTTTTTTTTTATATATATACATATTTTCAAATTATTCAATGTTAGTCATTTGTTGTTAAGGACGCGGCAGCCGGCTTCCCGGCCCGCTGCTTGGCAACCAGCTATTTGTCCCCTGACCCCCAGGCTGTTTTTTTGACAAATACTGCATGTGATACCGCCAGCAAAACCCTGGCAGTAATTAGTGCATGCTTTTTTTTTTTTTTTACTCTCTGGTCTGTGAATTGCACTTAGGAGCTTTTTATGCAATATTTACTGACTCATTTTTGTCTTGTTTGGTAAATACCGCATAATCGCTTTTTTTTTTTTTTTTTTTTTTTGTGAATTAGAATTAATTTATTCCATTAAATAATTTTATGCAAATGAGTAACCTGATACCCTTATCACATGCGGTAAAGCTTTGTGAATTCACCCCTATGTGGATACAGTTTGATGTGGGGAATCACTTGTAATATGATACTTTGTATGCACATTGTTATGAAATTAAGTGGTATTCACGGTACAGTATACTTTGATGGTATTATGTTATTGATTGATAAGAGCATTGCATAATTTATATTTAGTCTCTATAGTTTAGTTGGTTTTCTTTGGATGTAACACTTGATACCAGTGAAAGCTAGTTGAGAGGGGGCAGGGTGTGGCCAACTTGCACTGACAGTGGGAGGGGGGCAGTGCATGGTCATCCATTAGTCTTTTAAAGGGTCAGCGCTTTCACCCAGATAATTAACCCAAGTAAGTTTTGTGAGCTTTATTGTAGGTTACTTGTCGCCTTAGTCAGAGCCAGTGCCTCTCCATCCTGCACCAAGATAGGAAGCCATGGGATGAAATATCTAATCACAGTGATGAACAGCGCAGCCTGTGTACCATCTGGCTAAAAAGGCAGCAGAAAATGGTGCAGACTGCACTGCCTCCTCAGCCTATAGGTAGCTGTAATTTTCTTATGAGTCCCACCCTCCTTAAGAAACAAGATGGCAGGGAGACCAGGAAGATGAATACAACATAGGACAAGCTGCATCCCATATCAAATCAATACTGGATGTAGTTTTTTTTTTTTTTCTGTGAGATATGGAATGATCACATATTATACAAGATGAGTGGTAACTCTAGTATGGAGGCAAAACCCCGTAGTGTTTACATCCTATCCTAATGAGTCCTGCACTGATTACATTGTAGATTTGATGATGTCAAAGAGAGGAGTAGCGAAGGGCAGGCTTAGACAAGCATGCAAAATGGTTTCAGATGACCAGTTCTTGCAAACACAACCAGTAGAGAGAGAGATCACAAGACCAATGATTTAGGCAAATATTGGTGGGTGTTAGAACCTATATTAAAAAAAAAAAAAAAAAGGGGGGGAGAAAATCTATAGCTCTAAGCAATAGATTATTTAGAAACGGGGCAAGGGTGGCCATAGTAGGGCTTTAAGCCCCCTAATTTACTCCCCGATTGATTCCAACATATTATGTTGAAATATAAAGTGTCAATGAAATTTTGGCAAAGCATAACTTGTTTTACTCTTACTTAGGCTCCGGTGCAGTAAAAGATCAGAGGTCTGCCTGATGCTCACAATTACTTTTCGACATAGTTCTGATGCTGCTTCTGGCATCTTCTGAGGTGTGTATTTTAGGAAGAACTGCCTGGTACCACTAAGCATTTTGACAACGTTTTATGTGACTGACAGCCCCCAATAAAATAGCAGCTTGTAAGGTCTCTCTGGTGTGGTGACAACACAATGCAGTGTGTATATAAACAAATTTGCATACGCTCGTTCTCTGTGAATGGAGCAAAAAAAAAAAAAAAAGAAGCAAATTAGACTATTTGCTGTACTAAATGTTGGTTTTTGTTATAGCTTTCTAAATGAAAGCTAAAATCTAAATGCACTGTTAACCACTTGCTTACTGGGAACTTAAACCCCCCTCCTGTCCAGACCAATTTTCAGCTTTCAGCGCTGATGCACTTTGAATGACAATTGTGCAGTCATATAATACTGGAGAGGAGACACTGCGCTGTGTGAAGGTTCAATCCAACAATAGCTTGTAGATATCAAATAAATGTAATAAATGAGTGACAGTTCAAACGGATCTGGACAAACACCCAAGTGAGCCCAATCAACGAATAAGTGCCACCACCTTATAAAAATCTTGCTTACCAGATGGCAAGCAAATCCAAACAGACGGCTATTGTTGGATTGAACCTTCACACAGCGCAGCTTCAACTCTCCATTCTGTTTTTGTGTATCTCGCAATAAGCTGCTGCTGCTCTTTGGACTTAAATTTTAAATTTTCTTCAATTTCTTTCATTTTTTCCTTTTTAATCAATATCGTCAATATAATCTAATCTAGCACAGTTTTTCCTTTTTTATTTAGTCATACAACACTGTACCCAAATGAAATTTTTATAATTTTTTTCCCACAAATAGAGCTTTCTGTTGGCGGTATTTGATCACCTCTGTCTTTCTAAATTTTTTTTAACAAAAAATAAAAACTGCAGAGTTAAAAAAAAAAAAAAATATATATATATTATATTTTGTTGTAAAATTTTGCAAACAGGTAATTTTTCTCCTTCATTGATGTACGCTGATGAGGCGGCACTGATGGGCACCACTAGGTGGCAGTGATGGGCGGCAATAATGGCCACTGATCAGAACTGGTTGGTTACACTGATAGGCAGCACTGCTAGGTGGCACTGATTGGCACCACTTGTGGGCATTGATAGGTGGCACTCGTGGGCATTGATAGGTGGCACTGGCAGGGGGTACTGGTGGGCACAGATGAGGCAGAATTGCCTCTTCCTCTTTGGGACCGATGTCCCTTGCACATAAGCCAGTGATTGGCTTTTTTGTCTCCTCACGCTGGCGTGAAGAGAAAAAAAAGATTGCCAAACTTTTGTTTACATCATGTGATCAGCTGTCATTGGCTGACAGGTGATCACGTGGTAAGGGGCCCGGATTGGCCTCTTACTCGGATCTGTGATCACCCGAGTCTCAGTGACTCAGTGATCGCTGCGCGTGCCCTGCAGGGAGCGTGGAAAGGGGAGGCCGTCTTGCGACGGCCCCCTAGAAATTCAGGTCCGCGCTGTGGCTGTCATTCGGCTATAGCGTGGACGCCAAGTGGTTAAATTGCATACACATTAACGGTTTTACATGGCAAAGGATCTGCAATTTTTGTCTGGACTGGAAGGGATGGGAAATATTCCCAAAAGGGACACAGACTAGAAAAGCAAAATTATAGTATATCTCAAGCCAATTTCTTTTTTTTTCCTTTTGGATAGAGTAGGGGAGGGTTAAAACCGTTGTTTTTATTCCATCTGTTTAGAGTGATTTTCCTTTATTTTCTGTTTTGTACACTTAACAGGAAGTGAGGGAAATACCTTTATGGTTGCCATTGAAAACTAAACTTGTATTTTGGAATTACCCTTGCTTCAGTACTGGCTGTGTGTCTGGGGTTTAGTACTGGAATTGGTTTTAACTGTCCTCCACACTATCCAAAACAACAGAAAAAGTTACTCTGGAGTTAGACTTTGATTTTATTTTATAACATGAGTTAATATTTTATTGGTAGAGGCTCTATGGACGTTACATAATGTAAATTGTTTTGAGTGCAGAACTCATCAGAATTTATCTATATGAAGATTTTTAACCTATACTGTGACTAGGGCAATGGCCATTATTTTTTAACAAAGGATAGAACCCACTAAGAAACCAGAAACACATTTGACAACTGGGTAAATGTTATTAAAGCGGAGTTCCAGCCACAAACTGGCTGTGAAGCCTGAAGGCTCCACTGATGGTTTCTCTTGGTTACAATGGCGGCGGCTGCAAACTAGAAGTGCACGGAGAAACACTGAGGTGGGCTGCAGACTAGAAGTGCACAGAGAAACACTGAGGTGGGCTGCAGACTAGAAGTGCACAGAGAAACACTGAGGTGGGCTGCAGACTAGGAGTGCACAGAGAAACACTGAGGCGGGCTGCAGACTAGAAGTGCACAGAGAAACACTGAGCTGGGCTGCAGACTAGAAGTGCACGGAGAAACACTGGGGTGGGCTGCAGACTAGGAGTGAATGGAGAAACATTGAAACAGGCTGCAGACTAGGAGTGCATAGAGCAACACAGAGGCAGCCTTCAGACTAGAAGTGCACTGAAGCAGGCTGCAGACTAGGAGTGCACAGAGAAACACCGAGGCAAGCTGCAGACTAGACCTGCACAGAGAACCACTGAAGCAGGTTTTAGACTAGGAGTACATAGAGATATACAGACGCAGGCTGCAGACTAGGAGTGCACAGAGAAACACTCAAGCAGGCTGCAGACTGGGAGTGCACAGAGAATAAGGAATAAGCTGGACAAGACTGGTGACACTGGAGGTATGGAGATAACAATGGAAGATAACACTGGAGGTACGGAGATCGCGCTGAAAGGCACCGAGAGACAGCGTTGGGGACACTGGGGGTATGAAGATGGCACTTGGAGACACTTGTGAAGTCACATAAGCTCAAGTGTAAAATGCCCGGGGAGCTGCAGGTGGTGCATACAGCCAGGCATACAAGTGAATGGCTGTACACTGCCATATAGGTGTAACACTGTGCATCTGTGTTTACCTGCACATGCTGCATATTCCACTGAACATGAAGCTTACATGTTTGGGAAATACCTGTACACGCCTGTTGGGGTAAATGCTGATCCACAGGAACATGGGCATTTTAGTCTCTAAATGTTTGTAATGCATGAGGCCTTATTATTACTACATAATTAAAATGAATTTTAAAGTGTAAGTACCTGAATTTCACCAGATATCAGCTTCCTTAAGTCCCTGTTCAGCAGGGCTTTACTGTGAAGGCTCGTTAACACCATACGTGCATGAAAACTTGTAGACATCAGTTGACATTAGTTTTCATGCGTGTCAGTTATGTGCCCTATTCACATCAATGTTATTTCCATGTCAATTTTTTCATACACATTGCAGATTCCTGTGCAGAAAAAATCTGCATGTTGTGGTGTGAACAGAGCCCTTAGAGAACAATTGTTTTTTCTTGTGCCCTTGTAGAACGCATGAAGAAAAACTGACGTCTGCGCACCATGATGTGAATGAGGCCTAAGAGGTAGAAGTAGCAGAAAGACCCAATCAGTTCATGTGCTTACAAGAAGTAAGCTGACAGGAGGAGAAAACAGATTGATAGATGAGGCCATCACTTCTGTTTTTCTGTCCAGTCACAGGCTGGGGGTGGGTCCAGGATAGACTGGGCTCAGGAAAGTGAGTTGAATGATGAGGGCATATTGTGGTGAAAAAGAAGTGCTTCGGGGAGAGGAAAGCTCCAGTTTAACCATTTCAGGACTGCCCACCCCCATTGTACTGCAGATGAGTGGCTCCGACAGGCACAGCAATGTACCTGTATGTCGCTGCCTTCCTCCTGCCTGCTGTAATTAGACACAGCAGGATTTTGTCAGCAGGTCCCGACCAATGATTCATGGCTGGGACCTGCTCATCAGCTGTGTCCAATCGCAGTCCAGGGCCCTGTGTTGACAAAAAACTCAGGGCTCTGTACAGAGGGAACAATCTCTTTGTTTCTTCTCCCTGCAGAGGGATAAGGAACAAAAAGATTTTTCGTAAAAAGCAGCACAAAATATATACATTAACACTTGTTGGGCACACAACCCCTTGATTACCCTGAGATGTTCCCAGCCAGTGTCATTAGTACAGTTACTGTGTGTAGTATTATCACTGATCATTATATTAGTGCCACTGGTGATGTCAGTTTCCACCCAGTGTCAGATTGCCCACCGCACTATCACAATCCCACTATAAGTCGCTGATCCCCTTCATTACTAGTATCAGTAAAGCATGAGCATGTGCCCAATTCCTGTGTGCACGAGAAGGAACATGTATTAGCCTGTGAAGAAGCACAGAAGACTGTCCAGAGGAGCCATCTCGTTTACTGGTATGCCCTTCCTGTCCCCTTTAGTACAATGCACCTGCTGCATCTATTTCTACGGTTCCTCTATGATAGGAATATGCAGGAATTTTACACCCAACGTATTCATTGTGACAGAGCAAGGCCCTGCTACTGTGTAAAAATAGGCAAAAGTGACACAGAGCTCGCACAAATGCAGAGTGTGTGGCTCCAGAATTTTGAGAAATGTGTTTTTCAATTTGCTCCGGGTTTTGTAACTCCCGGATTAAGTTCTTGGAAGTGTGAGGCTTCAAAGAGGTTTGGGACAGAAGACCTCCAACCCTGTGTTCTGATTGGCAGGCTGTGCGTGTTGGTGTGCACAGCCTTTATAAACATAAGCTTAGCCATAATTCAGGACACTATTCAGGAGACAGGCCTACTCTGTTGAGGCACAGGTGTGCTCCCCCTAAAAAGCCAAAAGGTCTCATTTTAGTAAACAGGAGGGCTTCATATGGATGCCAGGAGTGGATGACCTATCGAGAGGTCAGGCCATGGATGCAGCAGGGAGCTGCAACTAAAGAGAGGTGAGAAAGCTGCAACTGTTGTACGTGAGCATAAGAGTGCTGCTAGTCGGTCTAGACGAGGACCAAGGCAGAAGGCCTGAGCAGCAATGCTGCAAAAAAGAGGCAGGAGGATTGTTATTATTTTGTCCTTTTCCTGTTTTGTTTTGAAAGCTGTATGAAGCTGAAACCCCTGCTTGGGAATTCTAGGCCAATGAGCCTTGAAACACAGTTCTGACTATTGTAGACTCACTGCAAACTGCTACTACTTTTGAGGTATATTCCCCAATCCACATAGTCGAGGCCTGAGTGCCCAGCACCACTTGGTGTAGGTATAGTGGGTATTTGCCCCAAAGCCTCCCCAGTGCCAATATGAACCTGCACCGAGTCTCAGAAGTTTTTAAGGCCCCCGCTGGAATCGCAGGCTTTTTGTTATAGCTAAATCCAGAAGCTGAAGCAATCAGCTCCTTACTCCTGGGCTTCCAATTGTGCTACACAGCACTTTTGCATTGTTTACATCAGAGGGAAAGCAATGTCACATCACTTCCTCTGATAACGGAAGCTAGGACAGAGCTGTTTTAGCTTTTTCCAGCCTCCCTCCGCATCAATAGATCACTGCTATAATCACCTGTTTCTGGCTCTTTGCTGCCAGCAATACAGTGCCTTGAAAAAGTATTCATACCACTTTCAATTTTCCACATTTTGTCATGTTACAACCAAAAATGTAAATTTCCTGTCGCATCATGGCAGCATACACGTTGGGTTGTGACTCCGCCTCCACAACCTGATAGGACCACATAGCTATAAATTAGAGAGTAGACACCTGCCCCAGTATTCTCTTATTTTTCCTCACCTGTCAGGACGCACGGATTAGCACCCCCTTACCGCTTCGCCCCAGCCAGGTTCTAGCCTCTCCTGGGTGGAAGTCCTTCTTGTACAGCCTCTAAACGAGCTAAATGGAAGGAGCCCCACTCTGGTGGTCTCAGGGGCACTCATCTCAACTTAAAACTGTTTGCCAGAAGACAAGCCTTAAACAGGCTTCAAGTGCAACAGCCCGCAAAAGCCTTAAACAGGCTTGCTGGAGGATTGGCCAGGAAACCATCTGTATGGCCTCAAGAAAGTAAGCCTTAAACAGGCTTCATTGTGTGCAGCGGTCTCCATTCTCCCCCCCCCCTCTCCCCTCCCCCCCTCTCTGACATACCGTGGGTGTTCTGCTGGGCTCTGTGGTCCATGCAGTGCTGTGGGGGACTGCCGAGCGTTCTCGGCGTCCTCGCGCATGCGCAGTACGGCTCTTTGGGCGCTTCTAAGCTATTTGCCAGTCTCCAAGATGGCGCCGGGCGCCTTGCGGCGCTACTGCGCATGCGCAGGCGTCCGACGCCAATGGCGGCAGATTTAAAAGCCACAGCATTGCTGTGGAGGCTGCTGATGGTTGCTGCACGCTACAGACGCCTGCTCTGCGATCCATAGCAAAGGAAAACGCTCTACAAAGGTGGGTTCTTCCCCCCCCCTCCCCCCCCCCCTCCTGTCCAGGCTGGGTCAGTTTCTACATTGCTGCTTGTTTTTTCCTTGCAGGTTTCCAACCTACTCACCATGGAGACCGCTGCCCCAGCAGATCACCGCCAGCCTATTAGGTAAGGGGGGGAAGAAGTGGGTAAGTAGCGAAGATTGAAAAAGAGAGCACTTCTAACGCTACCTAAATTGGTCAGCCCTACCAGGTCCTCAGGAACGTCTGCGTCAAGACATAGAGAGTCCTCACGCAGGAGAAGTCGCTCCAGACATAGACGGAGCCGCTCCTACCATAGGAGAAGTCGCTCAAGAGGAAGCCGCAGAAGAAGCCGCTCCAGATCACGTTCTCGGCATGGTCGATCCCGCCACAGAAGGTTGTCCTCACGTAGGCACCGCTCCCCTGCACGCCATTCCCGTCCCGCCAGGAACGCATGCTGGATCTGTGGTACAGCGGCTCTTCCGGATAAGCTGGTTTGTCAGAGATGCCTAGAAGAGGCCACAAGAGAGAGAGCCTCAGAAGTCGGGGACTCAGCCCCTCAGGCCTCAATACCAGATGTGGATCTCTCCACCATTAACTCTCCAGCCCGGGCCAGCACATCAAAGGAGCAAGACTCCCTATCTGATAATGAAGGCCTGGAGGTGTCAGCCGGATTCGACTTTGGCCTTATAGAACCGTTTGTTAAATCGGTCAAGGAGGCAATAGGATGGGAGGAACCCCAGGAAGCCCAGCCAAAGCAGAGAAAATATTTTCCTCAGCTTAAAAAGGAACCAGAAACCTTTCCGTTCATCGATGAGCTGGAAGATTTAATCAAAGAAGAGTGGCAGAGACCAGAGAGGAAATCTAGTCTGAACAACAGACTCCAGAAGCTGTACCCACTCAAGGAGCCTAAAGTGAACCCTCTGGTATCCCCTCCAGTAGTGGACGCATCTTTAATGCGACTCGCCAGGCATGTTACCCTCCCGCTAGAAGATGCGGTTACGTTTAGAGACGTTCTTGACCGAAAGATCGACACGGATCTCAAGCGGGCTTACCTTTCGGCCGGAGGTGCATGCAGGCCTGCGATAGCACTCGCGGCAGTAGGAAGGGCCATCTCGAGTTGGTCGTCAAACACGGAAAAGCTGGTATTAGAGGGGGCAGACCAAGAGAAAATTGTGAAGGCATTACAAGAGTTAAGCTTGGCTGGTGATTTCGTGGCTGAGGCCTCAGTTGACACTATCAGGTCTGCCTCAAAGTCTATGTTGGCCTCAGTGATGGCCAGAAGAGCTTTGTGGCTGAAGCCCTGGACGGCGGATCCGGCATCCAAGTCTAATTGGTGCCGTATTCCGTTTGACGGTGAGCACCTTTTCGGAACAAAGTTGGATATGGCCATCTCCAAGGTAACTGGTGGAAAATCCGGGCTCATTCCCTCAGATAGGAGGCCCAAACAGAGACCCCCTCCTTTTAAGCGGAATCTCCCAGAAAGGTATAGAGACGCGAAAGCGTACAGACCAGGGAAGGAGTACCGAAGGAACTGGAAGAACCCTCAAACTTCTTTTATGAAATTCCAAAAGCCTAAGACTTCCGCTCCCAGTGACCAGAAGCCTTTTTGAAGGTGCGCCCGTCCGGCCAGCAGCAGTAGGAGCAAGGCTTTCCAGTTTCAGGCTGGTCTGGACGGAAACCATACACGATACCTGGACCCTGGCCACCGTCAGTTTCGGCCACAGATGGGCCTTCAAAAATCGCCCCCCAAGAGATAATTTCTGCCCAACCCGTATTCCTCCTCCCAGGGAGAAAAGGTTATCCCTTCTAACTTATGTCCTAGAGCTGCTTCAAAAACGAGCGGTAGCAGAGGTTCCGCCAACACAACGAGGCAGAGGATTCTATTCCCCACTATTCCTCGTCAAAAAGAAGTCAGGGGACTTTCGGCCGGTTCTAGACCTGAAGAAACTCAACAAATCCATCAAAGTGGAGTCGTTCAGGATGGAAAGCCTGCAGTCTATCCTCCAGGCCAGTGTTTCTCAACTCCAGTCCTTAAGGCGCCCCAACAGGTCACGTTTTCAGGATTTCAATTATTTTGCATAGGCGATCTGATCAGTTGCACTGCCTTAGTAATTACCACAGCCTTTTCAAATCTGAGGGAAATCCTGAAAACATGACCTGTTGGGGTGCCTTGAGGACTGGAGTTGAGAAACACTGCTCCAGGCCATAAACTTGGGAGACTGGATGCTCTCCGTAGATCTCCAGGATGCCTACCTACACATACCAATTCACGTGGCATTCCAAAAGTTCCTGCGGTTCTCGGTGGGCCAGGAACATTTTCAATTTCGAAGCCTCCCTTTCGGGATCTCTACGGCACCCAGAACATTTACAAAGGTTCTGCTTCCAGTAATAGCCTCTTTGAGGGAGAAAGGTCTAAGGGTCCATCATTACCTGGACGACATTCTTCTCCTCTCAAACAGCCAGGAATCACTCGTGCAACATCGCGAGATCTTAGTTTCCACCCTAACAAGTCTGGGCTGGATAATCAACTGGCAGAAGAGCAACATCCAGCCTACCCAGAGGATGGTCTTCCTGGGAGCCGAGCTAGACACCCGGGCCAACACGGTAGAACTGCCAAGGGAGAAGTTGTCCCTACTAATTCAGAAAGGGAAAGATGTGGTTCCAGCATCATACTTACCGGCCAGAGCATACCTCAGCCTGCTGGGGTCCTTATCAGCAACCATTCCAATGGTCAGATGGGCGCAATGGAATACCAGACCTCTGCAAGCCTCCTTCCTGTGCCAGTGGGACGGATGGTCCATGTCCCAATCGATTCGCATCTCAGAAGAAGCCAGATTATCTCTACAGTGGTGGACTCACCCCGGCAACCTCAGCAGATGCAAACAGATAGTCATTCTCCATCAGGAGGTAGTAACTTCGGATGCCAGTCTGGAAGGATGGGGGGCACACTACCTACATTATGCAGCTCAGGGCCGCTGGCACTTCAAAACCAGGGATGTTGTGTCAAACGTCCTAGAGATGAAAGCAGCCTTCCAAGCCCTCTTGGCATTCAGCTCTCTTCTGAGAGGGAAACAGGTCCTCATCCAAATGGACAACCGAGTGGCTGTGGCCTACATCAACAGGCAGGGGGGTACCAAGAGCATCTCCATGATGCGGGAAGTTGGTCCGGTGATGCGATGGGCTCAACTGAACCTGCAGGACCTGAAGGCGGCCTATATTCCGGGAATTCAGAACAAACTGGCGGACTCTCTCAGCAGGACATTCGTTTCCAACAACGAGTGGTGTCTAAGCCCGCAGGCCTTCGCCCTCATATGCCAGACATGGGGTCATCCAGACATAGACCTCGCAGCAACACCAGAGAACAGGAAATGTCAAAGGTTTCTGTCGAGGAACCCCTTCCCCTCAGCGGAGGGAACGGATTGTCTCCAGCATACCTGGAACTTTCGCCTAGGTTACATTTTTCCACCAACCCCACTGATAGCCAAGTTCCTTCTGAGGCTCAAACACTCAGCAGCTCTAGTCCTGGCTGTGATTCCCTTCTGGCCACGGAGGCCTTGGTTCACCACCCTCCTGCAACTGAGCACAGCGGATCCAATTCCTCTTCCGGTGACAACGGATCTACTAACCCAGGGCCAGCTACTACATCCGAATCCAGAGAGATTGCACCTAGCGGCCTGGAGACTGAAAGGTCTAGGTTCCTAGATCAAGGCTGTTCGCATAAGGTAGTCGAAACCCTGCTTTTAGCCAGGAAATCTTCCACGAATAACACCTACGAGAGAGTCTGGGGGAAGTTCTCTTCCTTTGCTCAGGAACAAGGTTGGGACCCGTCTTCCCCATCAGCAATACAAGTGCTTGAGTTTCTACAGTCAGGCCTAGACAAAGGCCTTAGATCTAGCACCCTGAAAGTCCAAGTCTCTGCCATCTCTGCTTTGACAGGGGTTAGATGGGCACTTAACCCTCTTGTAGTTCAATTCCAGAAAGCATGCCTGAAGATAAGGCCTCCCAGGAAGCCTTCATTCCCAACATGGGACCTATCAACTGTCCTAGAAATTCTATCCGGTGAACCATTTTTCCCTCTTGAAGATACCTCCCTTTGGGACCTGACTCTAAAAGTATCATTCCTAATTGCCATCACTTCAGCGAAAAGGGTCTCGGAAATGCAAGCTTTACTGATCAAGGAACCATACCTGATGGTTTACCCAGACAGGCTAACCCTGAAACCTTCAGACAAATTTATCCCAAAGGTTTCCTCTGCATTCCACTTTAACCAGGAGATTGACCTCCCGGCTTTGAGCACAGATCAGGGCGTTCCTCATCCCCTGGATGTTAGGGGCAACATTCTGCATTACCTCTCGGTGACCAAGTCTTTCAGGAGATGCAAGAACCTTTTAGTCATCCCACATGGGTTCAGGAAGGGCCAGGCAGCTTCTGCCCGTACCATCGCCTCATGGCTCGTGAAAGCTATCAAAAAGACCTACTCCTTAAGCACCTTGCAAATCCCGGAAGACCTTAGAGCGCATTCCACCAGGGCAATGGCTACTTCATGGGCAGCTTACTGTAAAGTTTCAGCGGAAACCATTTGTAGAGCGGCCACTTGGTCTTCAAGAAACACCTTCATTTCCCATTATAAAATAGACGCTGCACGCTTAGCAGCAGTTGAATTTGGGAGGGCCGTCATACAGGCCAATTCTTCTGTTCCTTGTCAATAAATTTGATTTTTTTTGCACTCCCACCCAGTTTGGCGAGTTACTCCCCGTGTATGCTGCCATGATGCGACAGGAAAACGGAAAATTGTATACTCACCTTTCCGTAATTTTCCTTTCCTGTCGCATCTTCATGGCAGCATACAATCACCCACCCTCTGAGGTGACGTGTATATAGTTACAGAGAATACTGGGGCAGGTGTCTACTCTCTAATTTATAGCTATGTGGTCCTATCAGGTTGTGGAGGCGGAGTCACAACCCAACGTGTATGCTGCCATGAAGATGCGACAGGAAAGGAAAATTACGGAAAGGTGAGTATACAATTTTCCGTTGTATTTTATTGGGATTTTATGTGATAAACCAACACAAAGTGGCACATAATTGTGAAGGGGAAGGAAAATGATAAATGATTTTAAAAATATTTTACAAACAAATATGTGCAAAGTGCGGCGTGCATTTGTATTCAGCGTGTATTTGTATTGGTGGTGGCAGCATCATGTTGTGGGGATGCATTTCTTCAGCAGGGACCGAGAAGCTGGTCAGAGTTGATGGGAAGATGGATACAAATACAGGGCAATCCTTGAAGAAAACCTGTTGGAGTCTGCAAAAGACTTGAGACTGGGGCAGAGGTTCACCTTCCAGCAGGACAACGATCCTAAACATACAGCCAGAGCTACAATGAAATGGTTTAGATCAGGGGTCTCTAAAGTACTGCCCGTGGGCCACTTACAGCCCGCCAGGCCATTTTTTCCGGCCCGCAGCTGGAGTCCTCAGTCCTCCTGTCAGTTGTGAAACTTGCACTGCACATCACTCCCAACAATATGCAGCCCACCTCCCGCCTCCTGCCTCACTGCTAGCCAGTAAGCAGTGTGTAATACCCGTATGGCGGGAGTTGGGAGGTACAGCAGGTCTGCACAGTCAGTGTAAGCAATGTCTGAGACACACTGGTAAAGTACACATGCAAGGGGGAACTGAGGTGGTTACAAATGTGTGGGGGGTGGGTTGAATGGCTCTAATGGGGACACAAATGTGGGGGGGGGGGCTGATGGCTGTGAAGGTGACACAAACTTGGGGGGGGCTGATGACTAATGGGGACACTGACATGTGGAGGGGGGGTCTGATGGCTCTGATGAGGACACAAACATGTGGGGGGGCTGATGGCTCTGATGAGGACACAAACATGGGGGGGGCTGATGGGGACACAAACGTGGGGGAGTCTGATGGGGACACAAACGAGTGTGGGGGCTGATGGCTCTGGTGGGGACACAAACATAGGGGGGGCTGATGGCTCTAGTGGGGACACAAACATGGGGGAGTCTGATGGGGACACAAACGTGTGTGGGGGCTGGTGGTTCTAGTGGGGACACAAATGTAGGGGAGGAGTTGATGGCTTTGATGGGGACACAAACATGTGGGGGGGCTGATGGCTCTGATGGGGACACAAACGTGGGGGGGTTGATGGCTTTGATGGGGACACAGAAGTGGGGGGGCTGATGGCTCTGGTAGGGACACAAACGTGGGGGGGCTGATGGCTCTGGTGGGGACACAAATGGGGGGGCTGATGACTTTGATGGGTACACAAATATGGGGGGGGGACTGATGGCTCTGATGGGAACACAAACGTGGGGGGGGGGCGATGGCTTTGATGGGGACACAAACATGTGTGGGGGCTGGTGGCTCTAGTGGGGACACAAATGTAGGGGAGGAGTTGATGGCTTTGATGGGGACACAAACATGTGGGGGGAGCTGATGGCTCTGATGGGGACACAAACGTGGGGGGGTTGATGACTTTGATGGGGACACAGAAGTGGGGGGCTGATGGCTCTGGTAGGGACACAAACATGTGGGGGGGCTGATGGCTTTGGTGGGGACACAAATGGGGGGGCTGATGACTTTGATGGGTACACAAACATGGGGGGGACTGATGGCTCTGATGGGGACACAAACGTGGGGGGGGGGCTGATGGCTTTGATGGGGACACAAACATGTGGGGGGGGGCCTGATGGCTCTGGTGGGGACATAAACGTGTGGGGGGCTGGTGGGGACACAAATGTGGGGGGCTGTTGGCTTTGATGGGGACACAAACATGGGGGGGTGATGGCTTTGATGGGGACACAGATGTTAGGGGGGCTGATGGCTTTGATGGGAACACAAACATGGGGGGGGACTGATGGGGCCACAAACATGTGGAGGGCTTATGGCTCTGATGGGGACAGAATCATGGGGGGGCTGATGGCTCTGGTGGGGACACAAATGGGGAGCTCTAATGGGGGCACACATTTGTGGGGATACCCTGATGAGTGATGGGGACCCAATTATATGGAGAGACTCTGATGGGGACACAGATGAATGGGGAGACTGTTGGGGACACAGATGTATGGGGAAAATGATAGGGACACAGATGTAAAGCCTCATGCACACTGGAAGTTTAACCCCATTGCATGATGCTCCAGTGTTTAGGTGCCAGCAAAGGATACAGGAGCACCATCCAGCCCCGCTGTCAGCAGTAAGTCAAATTCTATTCTATTCTTCCACTGTGCATTTATTTATAAATGATTTTTCCGGCCCCGCAAATATGTGTAAAATATAGAATGTGGCCCTCGAAGTGAAAAGTTTGGAGACCCCTGGTTTAGATGAAAGAATATTCATGTGTTGGAATGACCCAATTAAAGTCCAGACCTTAATCCAATTGAGAATCTGTGGCAAGACTTGAAAATTGCTGTTCACAGATGCTCTTCAGCCAATCTGACAGAGCTTGAGCTATTTTGCAAAGAAGAATGGGCAAAAATGTCACTCTCTAGATTTGCAAAGCTGGTAGAGACATACCCAAAAAGACTTGCAGCTGTAATTGCAGTGAAAGGGGGTTCCACAAATTATTGACTCAGGGGGGCTGAATAAAAATGCACGCTACACCATACCTCCCAACTTTTGAACTTCAGAATGAGGGACACTTGAGGAAGGAAGTAACCTTGCATAGAGCGCTGCAGCAAATGTGGGTGTGGTGAAACTTCTGACAGTGGGAGGAGCTTAAGGGGCGTCATTAAACAAAACTTGGGCTTCCTTGTACCTATAAAAATATACTTTTATTATTGTTCCACAAGCAAGAATCTTATGGATACATACAAACCCCAGCACATTCATTTAAAAATAAAAAGGATAAAGGAATGCAGGGTTTTGGAGTGCATTACGTACAGGGTGCAGGGTTCTGGGATTAGCTATGTACAGGGTGCAGGGTTCTGGGATTGGCTATGTACAGGGTGCAGGGTTCTGGGATGTACAGGGTGCAGGGTTCTGGGATGAGCTGCGTACAGGGTGCAGGGTTCTGGAATGAGCTATATACAGAGTGCAAGGTTGTGGAATGAGCTGCGTACAGAGTGCAGGGTTCTGGGATGAGCTGTGTTCAGGGTGCAGGGTTCTGGGATGAGCTATGTACAGGGTTCTGGGATGAGCTATATACAGAGTACAGGGCTCTGGGATGAGCTGAGTACAGAGTGCAGGGTTCTGGGATGATCCCGGGACAAAGGTGATGATGCGGGAATGTCCCGCCTAGGGTGACCACATTTCTAAACTGTGGTGGCGGGGGGGGTGATTTGTCAGGCAAATGGCTGTTGTACTACATTATAATATATAATGAAATAGTTCAACTCACCATAATGCAGAATCAGTGGGGACCCTGAGCTTGTTACTTGCCACCGTTGCCTGCCGCCAGATGTAGCGTGTCACTTGCCACCATTGCCTGCCGCCAGATGCAGCATGTCACTTGCCACCCGTAGCTTGCTGCCAGATGCAGCGTGTCACTTGCCACCATTGCCTGCCGCCAGATGCAGCATGTCACTTGCCACCCGTAGCCTGCTGCCAGATGCAGCGTGTCACTTGCTACCATTGCCTGCCGCTAGATTCAGCGTGTCACTTGCCACCATCACCTGCCACCAGATGCAGCGTGTCACTTGCCACCCGTAGCCTGCCACCAGTCTGACACCGCAGCTGGCTGCTGACGTGACCATGGCCAGGGGGAATCACATCTTCAGCTCTGAGGGGACCTGTAGTCCTTCACTTTTGGGGAGGTCACATCCCCTAAAAGTGAAGAACTACAAGCACCAGCACGAACCCCTGATATCTAAGGATGTGACCCCCCAAAAAATTAAGGACTACAAGTCCCAGCATGAACCCCTGAGAATTAAGGGTGTGACCCCATAGATTTCATGGGGTCATGCTGGGACCTGTAGTCCTTCACTTTTGGGGGGTCACATACCCCAAAAGTGAAGGACTACAAGTTCCAGCATGAACCCTGCCCTGATATTCAGCCCTCCGATGGTGTCATGTCATCTGTCAGTGTCCTCTCTTCTGTATTGTCCCGGAATGAAGGTGTCCCAGGACAGACCTCCCAGAGGCGGGACTTTCCCGGGCAATCCGGGATGGTTGGGAGGTACGCCACACTTTTCATATATTTATTTGTAAAAAATGTGGAAAAACATTTATCCTTTTCATTACACTTCACAATTAAGGGCCACTTTGTGTTGGTCTATCACATAAAATCCCTATAAAATACATTTACGTTTTTGGTTGTAATATGACAATGAAATGAAGAAAATGTCAAGGGGTATGAATACTTTTTCAAGGCCCTGTATGTGTTTGTGTGTCTCTATGTCATTTCCAATGAATACAGAAAGCCTGGTGCTGCTGTGTGTAGAGGAGACCCTAGAGGGCGCTGTTTTCTATGAGGCGGAGGGGGGCGTTGTGTGTGGCAGACCGGAAGAACAACATTTCCCCGTGGCCTGAGCGCGCTGTCGCAGTTGCGGTCACGTGAGCTGTGTGCTGAGGGACATGACGAAGAGAAAGTGCGAGCTGCAGTCACTGGTCAGTGTGCTTCCTCCGTGTAAGAAACCGCTGAGCTCCAGGCGCTGTACTCCTGACGTTTTACACGTGTTCCCAGTAAGGAAGAGAAAGCTGGAGCCTGAGAGCGGCCCTCCGCTGGAGGAGTGTGACAGAGTGCTCCCACCATCTTCCCCTCCTGCCTGCAAGAAGCTGAGGGGGGCAGAGAGCCCGCCCAGCCAAGAGCCGCAGTACAAGTGCCAGGTAACCGGCCTCAGGACATGGCTCACACTGTTTTATAGATTTCCTATTACCTGGCTGGCCTGTGGGATAGAAAGATTTATTTTTAGCAACTAAAAGCCACTGCATGACAGTGAAACTGTAAGCAATGCCAAATGCACATAATATAGTCATAGACAGCCCTATGAAAGAAACATATTCCAGGGAAATAACCAAACTTCCTGGGCCATTATAAGGCCTCTTGCACATGGAGAGTAAAAGATCAGTAATGCAGAGATAAGTACAAAGCCGTACAAAAAAAAGAAACAGAACATTATACATTTGAGTGCAGTGATTTATGTGCATACGCATATTTACGTGAGTATATTAAAACATTGGCAATGAAGAAGAATTTTATACTTATGCGCACAAGGTCTTTTAGTCTCGGTCACACTGATGTGACGCGGGAACCAGCGTGATTCCTGTGCGGACTCCCGCATCACCTCTGATTCGCAGGCAGCTCACACTGACATCTGCGAACCCCTGCTGGTGTCACTGTAAATGACACCCCCCAAATCGGTGCGTAGAATGCAGTGTGAACTGTGGAATCCCATTACAGTGTGGATCAAAAAAAAGATCATGCACCATTTTGGTGCAAAAGCGATGCAATTTCAGCCATACAAATGGGCTGAATTCACATTGCATATGATGTACACAGCAATGTGGTGTGAATTACATGCGATGTCTGGCATTGCATAAGTATGAACTCAGCCTTAAAGAACATTTTATTCAGGATTTGTTTTGTTATAGCGGAAAGCCCCGCACCCCCCCCCCCCCCCCCCCAACGTCACATTTACCTAATACAGGTATTTTGCTCCCACTTCCGGGCATAGATACCCGAGCCAGCCGCTGGTATCTACGCCACTTCTGGCGCCTTCTTATCTGCCACACACACAGTCTTCTGGGAGACGCACAGGTCCCAGAAGACAGCAGGGACCAAAGGCTTCACTTTCTGAATTCCTTACCAAAGATGGCAGCAGCACCCGAGAGCCAGATCGACTTCAGGTTCCGACATCGCGGGCGCCCTGGGCAGGTAAGTGTCCTTGTTTTAAAAATCAGCAGCTGCAGTATTTGTAGCTGCTGACTTTAAAAAAAAGATCCTGAGTACTGTATAAACGTCAGGAAAGTATTACACCTGTGTGCAACTGGCCTAATGGTTCAGGAAACTAGTGCAAGTAGTGTGCACCACATTAACCCCTAGGCACCAACCATACACAAATATACAGCCTCTTGGCGGTTAAGCCTTGGCGCAGAGTGGCTGTATTTTTGCAAACCAATTAGCAGACACAGCTGTGCAGAGAGAACACCAACTAATGGAAAGCTCCCAATTGTGTCTTGCAAGCGGGAGCTTTTCAATTGTGTGATCGCAGCAGCAGCCAAGCACGGCAGTTACATGATCATACACCCCACCCCGCCTCCCAACTTCTGAAACCTCTTGAAGGGCCAGGAGGCGCCAACGCAAAGGGGTTAAGGGCTCATTCAAATCATGTGCAGACACGTGAGTTTTTATGCACGTGTTCTGCAATGGTACAAAAAAAAAATTGTTCTCTATGTGCCCTGTTCACACCACAACACTGGTATTATAACGTGTATGCAGTTTTCTGCGCAGAAAAAAAACTGATGAGGTGTCAACATTGTTGTGTGAAGCGGACAGAAGTGAAAGTGATGACACAGGGTGTGATGTCTATGTGTAAAAAAAACACATGAAAACTGATGTCAACGTGCATGAAAACTGATTTCTCTGCAAGCAAAATGCCCACTTTTATTTATGCTATTGGGATGCCAGACATCGCATGTGATTCGCACCGCATTGCTCTGCAGATCACATGCGATGTCTGTTAAAGGTCGACCGACATGGGTTTTTCTCTGGCCGATGCCGATATTTAGAAATCGCGGTGGCCGATGCCCGATATATGATGCCGATTTTTTTTTTTTTTGGGCCGATATATTAGGCCGATTTTTTTTTTTTTTTTTCTTTTTTTTTTCCCTTCATCTCATAAAATCTAACAGTTAGACCCCTTTCACACTGGGGCGTTTTTCACGTGCTTTTGGGCTAAAAATAGCACCTGTAAAGTGCCTGTAAAACAGCTCCCCTGCAGTGTGCTTTCACACTGAGGCGATGCGATGGCAGGATGTTAAAAAAAATCCTGCAAGCGGCATCTTTGGAGCGGTGTATACCGCTCCTCCACCACTCCTGCCCATTGAAATGAATGCGCACCACTGCCGAAGCGCCTGCAAAGCGTTTCGGCAGCAGCACTTCATGGGCGCATTTAACCCCTTCCCCAGCCGCTAGCTGGGTTATAAGCGCCCAGCTAGCAGCCGAATAGCGCCGCTAAAATGACGGTAAATCGCCGCTAAAACTAACAGCGTTTTACCGTCAACGCATGCCTGCTCCAGTGTGAAAGCAACCTTAAGTAATTAGTGATACAGAAAATTTTTTACATTTATTAAACAAAACAAACCTCCAATCAGTTCACTTGTATGTATAATTTAGATTAAAAAAAAATAACTATATCTTAAATATTAAATACACAAAAACAGGTAATCAAAACTTTTGGACGAAAAAAAATGGGTTAACTTTACTGCTTTTTTTTTTTTTATTTCATTAGTGTAATTTAAAAAAAAAAATTGTGTTTGAAAGACCGCTGCGCAAATACCGTGTGACATAAAATATTGCAACAACCGCTATTTAATTCCCTAGGGTCTCTGCTAAAAAAAAATATATATATATATATATATATATATATATATATAATATGTTTGGGGGTTCTAAGTGATTTTCTAGCAGAAAATACAGGATTTTTACTTGTAAGCAACAAGTGTCAGAAAAGATTTAGTCTTTAAATGGTTAAACTGAGAACTTCTACACATGGAGTTCAGCTCATTGATAAAAGAACCTGAAGAGATACAATGTATCTTCTTATCAGACTTGGCAGGCTGCCCAGAGGAGGAGAGAATCCTCTTCACAGATAACTTCAGGAAACTTGCATTGACTTCTATTACATAAGTCATTTGTAAGTCCCGCTGAAGTTATAAAAACAATCGGCTAATGCCGATTAAGTAAAAAAAAGCCAAATATCGGCCGATATATCGGTCGACCTCTAATGTCTGTGCGATGCAAATTCAGACATACAAACTGTATGGCTGAATTCGCATCGCATTTGGTCCAAACTTGTGCAGGACCCTTTTTATTTTGCCCGCACCAAAATTGATTCCTGTCCGAACTCACAGTTGGCGAACCGATCTGGTTAAATCATTAACTTTTGTATTGATGCCTGCAGAGGTTCGCAGAGGGCAGTGTATAACCACGGTGGACCGGTTAAAGCAGACCATAACCTATGAAAAGCACTTTCTCCCCTGGCTCTTTCCCCTCTCCCTCTTAAGCAATTTGATTTCTTTTTTTAAAAACAATGTTTATTTATATTTGTTTTTTTGTTTTGCCATCCTTGCCTAGATGAGGATGACATATGCCGTGCGACATCTGTGCATATCAGAATGAAAGATTGTCTCCAGCACACCATAGATCTGCAAAATGGGTCCATAGCTTTAATTGGCGATCACATTGTAACAGCAGAAGCAACTTTCTGTGTACAGTGTACAAACTATTCCATTTTGCCACCTGCTTGATGAAGGGGTCCTGCGAGGCTCCAAAAGTTGCTTCTGCTGTTGGGGTGATCCCTGATTAAAGCTTTGGACCCATTTTGCAGATCCGTGGTGTGCTGGTGACATTCTTTCATTCTTATTGTCTTCGGTTCCAGCCGATAGTTGCTGCAGCACCCTTCAACATACACAGCCATTTCTGCAGGAACATGTGCGTTGGGATTAGTATGCTGGAATCTTTGCATATCTCTCGCATGCAAGTCTATAGGACCTGGCCGAGACCCATGGTGTGTTTGCTCATGTGCAGACATGCTGCAAGTCTATTAGGTCCCGTAGACTGGCAGAAACAAGACAGTGTGTCTGCATATGTGTGGGTGTTTGACATGAATTTGTGCATGCATAGACACACCTCAGATCTCTGCCAGGTCTTGTGGACCATTGATATGTCTGTGCATGTGTGGAGTATCAATCCAAGATGGTGAGATTGAGGGGGAGAAGAGCTGCGAGGAAGAACTTGGGGCTGGAAAAGGCCAATCCAGGACTACATGAACTAGTAAGTACATTGTATCTACTTTTTAATCGACATACAGGAACAATGATCACAAATAAAATTTTAGCTTAGAAGGGTGGAATTCCTCTTTAAACCTGTCACCTAAACACCTAAAAATAAGCTTCAGTGAGTGGGTGTGAGGCAACTGTTTCCAGGCCTGGTGTTAGTGAGCTCCACGGTCCTGCCTAATAGAATAGGCTTCCTTATTAGGGGGTTTACACTTGGATCTAACGCTTCAGCTTGAGTATTGGGGGTTATTTGTCATTTGAATAAATATTCTATTTAAGTATTCTTCTTTCTATTGCTCTCGGCCTCCTCCAAATCTCAAAATTCCTTTTTCTTTTCTTTTTTTTTTTTGTTCTGTGACAATCTGTCTTTCTGTTAGAGGGTGGCTAAGTTTGGTACCACTGTAGTAAGGAGTGTAACTGCCTTAGCTCCTCATCTTCTTGGTGAGCCCCCATAGGAAGCCATTTCTTGGTGCGCTAGCAGGCTCACTTCCAAGCCAGGCTATGTGCGTCTATTAACACAGACAGCACAGCTCGGCTCCTCACAGCATTTGATTGACAGCAGCAGGAGCCAATGGCTCCCGCTGCTCTCACTGAGCCCTGTAAATGGGGAGAGGGAGAACCAGCACTGCTGCAGATGAGCACAGCACAGGATCGATACAGGATTGGCTTTAGAACCATTTAACTGCACACTGTTGGACTTTAGGTGATATTCACCTCTTATTGCTACCTCTGTAACTACTACAGTGGTGGCAGCACCATCATGTAAACTTTTGCTGTGGAGCTTTTTTTTTTCCCAACTGTTAAGCCCCCTGATCACATTTGCACATCTGGGAATTCACCATCAGGTGCCCTGGGCTCCTTTGTGACTTCTGGGCGCAAAGAAATAGACATACAATAACCTTGCATCTCCACATACATGCAAGTGTGCATTTCAGATGTACTCATGAGCAAAAACTATAATTGTGCCAAACATCTTGAATATTACTGCTCATGCCAGAGTGAGAGCAGTAATTCTAGGGTCATCATTCGCTGTCGCCTCAAAGCTGATAGCTGTAAAGGCATTTAAAGCATTGCCTATAAACACTTTTGAACACCAGAGTTTTTGACTATTTCATGTGTGCATGCAATTTTGATGATTGATATCTTTACTTAACGCAACCTCATCTTTTATGTTTAAAAGAATGGGTATTGTGTTTGTGTGGATTAAAAATAATTTGTGTTTTTTGAAAAAAAAAATGAGATTTGATAAACAGTAGCTGCAATTATTATGTGACCTAAAAAATACCTGAATTGCCACCATTTTCTTCAGGGCCTCTGCTTTGAGAAAATATATATAGCTTTGACAGCAAAAGGGTTAATGTGTACTGATATGGACCCACAGTATTCTGGATCATATTTTAGACTCCATTCTCTCAACATTATGAGGGCTGACAATCACAGTCTATGTTGTGCAAAGAAATATGCCCAAACGTTTTTTTTTAACCACTTCGGCCCCGGAAGGATTTACCCCCTTCCTGACCAGAGCACTTTTTGCGATACGGCACTGCATCGTTTTAACTGACAATTGCGCGGTTGTGTGAGGTTCCACCCAAACAAAATTGATATCCTTTTTTTTTTTTTCCCACAAATCGAGCTTTCTTTGGATGGTATTTGATCACCTCCTGCGGTTTTAATTTTTTTGCGCTATAAACAAAAAAAATTTTGAAAAAAAAAAAAACCCCAATATTTTTTACTTTTTGCTATAATAAATATCCCCAAAAAATATATATAAAAAAAAAAAAAAAATTTCCTCAGTTTAGGCCGATATGTATTCTTCTACATATTTTTGGTAAAAAAAAAATCGCAATAAGCGTATATTGATTGGTTTGCGCAAAAGTTATAGTGTCTACAAAATAGGGATAGATTTATGGCATTTTTTCTTATTAGTAATGGCGGCCATCTGTGATTTTTTTTTTTTTTGTTTTGTTTTTTTTTATCATGACTGCGACATTGCAGCAGACATATCAGACACTTTTGACACTATTTTGGGACTGGTGACATTTATACATCTATCAGTGCTATAAAAATGCACTGATTGCTGTTTAAATTACACTGGCAGGGAAGGGGTTAAATACTTGGATGCGATCAAGGAGAGATCACTACTCTCGATGACAGGGAGCAGTAGATCCCTGTCATGTTGCTAGGCAGAACAGGGAAATGCCTTGTTTACATAGGCATCTCCCCGTTCTGCCTCTCAGTGTCACGATCGCAGGCCACCGGCCGACGAGTCCACGGGCACGCTCATGCAGCGCGCGCGAGATCACTAGCCCGCGATTTAAAGGGGATGTACAGGTATGCCTATTTGCGCAGCCGTGCCATTGTGCCGACGTATATCATCATGCGCCGGGCGACAAGCAGTTAAAGCTGATTTTTGGTCTTCATGGATTTTGGCACATAAAAACAGTGATCTTTTTATTAGGGGTATCATTGACAGTATATTTGAGTGATTTCTGTATATCATGATATTCATGAGTGTTAGAGCAAACTTTTTTAGTTTGCCCATTAAGAGAAGCATTTAAACAGCTGTGATATATCTTCCCTGCACTTATCACCCTGATTCCATGCTTCAGCCTAAAGTAATACGCAGAACTTCATGATATAAGTAAACACTTTTCCCCATATTCAGTAGTTAAGAGGTCAGTCACAAGTTGGGTGCTTACAGTTACCAACCTATGATTTTCTTTTCCACAAACCTTACTTGCAAGTGGATAACCTCACCGAGTTAAACATTTTCTAGCTAAATGACCCTTGCTGTACCATGACCTGAATAAATTAAAACCTTCCTAGACCTCTAACATTAGTGCTTTCCTTTTTCTCTTTTCTCAGAACGATGAAGCCTTTCCAGAGTACAACTCATTTCAGTACTGGAGGACTCCTTTGCTTGACATAGACTTTTCTGAAATATCTGAACATTGTGGCTCAGCTACCAGTGACGCTCAAGAAATGGACAATTGACTGGAGCCCTTGGCTTTTCTCATTTTATTTTTTATTTTATTTTTATTTTTTTACTACTTTACATTGCCCAGGGAACACATGGATGTAATGGGCATTTTTGTGTAAACTTTTCACATATGTCAGTATATGGAAGATCCTAAACATAAAATACACAGTTCAAGTTAACTGATTTTGTGCCCTGTTTACTTTTGTTGTGTGCTACAATGAAGTAGTTTTGCTGGAAATAACTTTTGAGGTATTGTATGCTAGATACCATTTAAAAATTGTGCATTTGTTTTGCCCAGTTCCTAATTAAAATGTGAGATGTGCAGGTGAAAATTTTGATTCATCTGTATCTATACTGTTAAGAAGATTCTCCTCTTTGGCCACACTCCCAATTCATAAATCTACAATAGTACGTCAGGCATGCAAAATTTATTTTTGGTGATATTGATAGTGTTCTCCTTAGCGTGCCTTAAAAAGCTTAAAGTGGTATTAAAGCTTGTTTTTTTTTTTTACTTTTTTTAATAATATGTTATAGTTACCTGCTTAGTGTAGTGGTTTTTCACAGAGCAACACCGATCCTCTTCTTTTCGGGTCCCCTGCTGGCACTCCTGGCTCCTCCCCCTTAAGCAGTGCCCCCAGAGAAAGCCTCTTGCACTGGGCACACCTTTGCGTGCTCGAGCCGCCGCTTTATGCGTCCATGAGACACAAAGAATGCATTAAAGAGGAGTTCCCATTTTAACAAAAAAATTAAAAGTCAGCAGCTACAAATACTGCAGCTGCTGACTTTTAATAATCGGACACTTACCTGACCCAGGGTCCAGCGATGCGGGGGATAGAAGCTCCGCTTGTTTCCCCCTCCGTTCGGCGGCGCCCACATTGCAACTGCGGGGGCACCCACTGCGCATGCGTGAGCGGCGCCGCACGCCGTGATTGGCCGCTTAGTCATCTGGGACCTGTAATGTGTCCCAGATGATTGACAAGAGGGAGGGGGCAGAGCTGAGCCCTTCCTGCGCTGAGGAAGTGATGTCACCAGCTGAGGCACTGAAGTAGGCAGACTACGAGGGACCCCCTAGCAACAGCCATTTAGAGGTGAGTAAAAAAAAAAAATTTTTTTCCAAATGGTTTTTTTTTTTTTTCTGTGGTACACCACTTTAAGGTAAAAAATAGACTTTAGAACCTCTTTAAAGTGGTTCTAAAGGCTTTTAACCTTCACACATTCTATGCATGGAGGTTAAAAAACCTTCTGTGTGCAGCGGGCCGCAAATGACAAAGTACCGCGTGAGAAATTTTTGGATTGAAGAGTATTGCAGCAAAAAGCTGTTTTTATTTTATTTTATTTTTTAATGTGCTATTCATTTATGTTACTTTAATTTATTGTGCAGTAAGGGGGAACCTACCCCCTTACCAAGCTGGAGTGTCATTGGCCTTACTTCTATTTTTTTTTTTTTTTTCTTTTTTTATTTGATCTTCTTTTTTATTTTATTTATTTTTTATGCTTTCTCCAGAAAAAGTACCAAATTTACAGGTTCTGCTTCATTGTGTTTCCTGAAGGGCTCACTCATACAAGTTTACTTTTTTTGTTCAGCCAGATTCCTTCATCCATAGAAACAATGTAGATGGAGGCATCTTTCCCTCTCAACCTAAGCAGCATATTGTATTTGGACATCGGCACACTTAGTCGGGTCATTCATTTACAGATCAATTTACAGGGGTCTGTGAATGAGAAGACCACAAGTCCAATCTGCCACCGTTGCACTGTACTTTGTTTACTATTTCTAGCCCCATAACAGAAAGTCTTTGCCAGGCTGGGATGTAAATAATGCACCCACAACACACTGCAGTGCTCTGCAGGCTTTAATTGCAACATTTGATAAAGGCAAACTTTGTATATCAATAATTTGGGTACATTTATTACATTTTTGCCAAATGTAAACTAGGCTTTTAAAGCCTAACCAAACTTTTAGTTTAAATCCGCTAACGACATTCTAGTTCCAGGTCCCTCAAAATGAAAGGTCTTCAAAGTCTTACAGATTATTAAGCAGCCACAGCCTGAGTAGAAAAGCTAGTACCCTGGCAGCATGCTGCAAAGGACAATTGCTCTCTATATGGAAACAGTAGTTTTTCTGCAGAGGTTTAAGGCCCCACTGCTGAGTCAGACTTATAGAACTGTAATCAATAAAGCTCGAGATCTTTGCTGATTGGAGAACTCCAGCTCTTAGTGGGGGTTTGTTATGGGTCTGCAAAGAAAGCACACAGAGGGCAAAAGGGTCCTTTTTTGCATCTGCAAGAGAAAAGGCTTATCCTCTTAGGCTGCCGCTGCTTTCTTTTTTTATGCATTTCTTTTTTACGAGGGGTGTTCAAGTCAAACCAGGACTTTATATAATAAAAGAACAAATTTCAAGGCGTGGAAACTGCATTTATTTTTCAACATACTCTCCTGCCACATTTATACACTTATCCCAGTGTTTAATGCCTGGAAAGCTTCAGCATAGAAAGATATATATAATCACACACTTGAACTGTTCTAGTAGGACAGCCTGCTTCAAGCGGAGTTCCACCCAAAAATGGAACTTCTGCTTTAAGTGATGGTGACCCCCTGGCATGCCACATTTGGCATGTCATTTTTTTTGGGGGGGGTGGCAGTTCCCTCTTCCTCCTGGGGCTCCATGGCGCCGGAAGGAAGTTCACCTCTCCCTGCAATCTTCTGGGGCACATCACAGGTTCCAGAAGATTGCCTTGCCATTCAGAGCGTGCAGCCCCTGTTTATGTGACTGAAGATGCATTCTCCTCTGCCCTGTTGGGCTTTGAAGGAAGATTAGCGGCTTTAATCGCATTCTCCATCCAAGAGGATAGGAAGCATGCTAGATCCCCCTCCCCCACCTCAAACCCCTTTTTCCAAGGGAACAGTGGGCACAGGATGAGGTGTTATCCTGACGTGATCACGGGGGAAAACAAGCCAAATTTTCCTCTGTGGAGGAAACAGGTGATGAACCTTATGCAACCTCACAATCTGACAGATTGATGGTACAAACTCTTACAGAGATGATTCATTCCACTTTTTATACTACTCCTAACAGAGTAAGCTGAAAGTCCAGGTCCCTTCTTTGGTTTTTTTTAAAAAAAAAAAAAAAAAAAAACTTTTTACAGTGCTTATTTATGCTGAATGGGATCATCTGGATAAGCATTTTTTCGCTCCAAAAAGTTTCTCAGTTCTCTATCATGGAGGAAAAATTCACAAAGGTTGGAAAGTACCAGCAGTAGACGCTGCGATTTTCAGCATCAAGATGCATAATTGCTTAAGCATCCAACAGATAAGGAGTTGAAATTTTTTGTTAAAATCCTCCTACCAATGGCGCTATGTTTCGCCATAGATGCCATAAAAGACCCTATCCACCAGGCGTCTCGCCTTGTGCTTGTGCTAAAACATGCTTAGGACCCTGTGGTAAAAAGGTTGGTCAGCCAAAGCATCTTGCAAAAAAGGGTGTCTGACTAGTTTCCCTTTTCATTGGGGAAGGTTTGGTGAAATACATCCAAATGATTTCTAGCAGTAAAGCTCTTTTGTCCAGTAAAAGGTTTAAATGTCCTTTTATTTAAAGTGAAGCCACAACAGCTCACAGGTTAAGTACTCTGACGGCCAGTGCAGCCATGGGAGACTTCCTGACAGACATGGGTTCAGATCCACATGTCGGCGTTCACTAGTGAAGGAGCCACTCCTCACAGGTTAACTACTCTGATGGCCAGCGTAGCCATGGGAGGCTTCCTGAAAGAAGTGGGACCTTGTCCTCACGTTGGCTCCTTGTGACCTTGGACAAGTCACTTAAACAGATTCCTTCCCCTGCGCAGGGGCAGCTGCCTCTAGGCAGCGGTGACGGCCTCCACCGTCAGACTCTAGGGCATGCATTCCAAGAAATACTGTTCAGATCTGTGCGACTTTAAGGTAGTCCCTGCACTACTTTGGTACCACTTTGATGCGATTTGAGGTTCATAACCCTCTAGAATACACAGGCATTGTTTCCTGTCGCATCAAAATCGCGCCCGACGTATTCTCGGTGGTAAAGGATCACGGTAAAATCACGCAACTTTGGGGTTGCAATAGTGGAAACTGAGCCTAAGAGGAGAAAATATTCAGCCCCTGTATACATGATTGAAGATGCGTTTTTCCTCTGCCCTACAGGGCCTAGAAGGAAAATTAGGGACTTTAATCGCATCCGCTATCCAAGGATGGGAAGCGTGTTAGATCCCCTCCCCACCTGAGATCCCTTATCAAGGTAACAGTGGGTAGAGGATGAAGGATTACCCTCAGGTAATCGGGAAGAAAGGCACACCGAGTACTCCTCTGCAGAGAAGACAACTAGAGTTGAACTTTTTTTCAGCCTCACAATCTGAGAAATTGCTGGTACAAACCTCTTACAGAGATGATTTGTGCCTCTTTCAAGCTACCTCTAGTAGAGTCAGCTGATAGTTTTGTTTTTTCTTAGGTTCCTTGGAACCTTCCCTGCCTCTTTCATGCGTTTCCTGTACATGTACAGAGCCATGCAGAAATTCAACAGATCCATTCTAGATATAAAAGAATCTCAATCAGTTCCTGAAGATCCGCTCCTTTCTATGGATTCGATCAAGGCAGTAGTTTCTATCCTGCAAGGAGGAAAACTTCTAGCGCCTATTGGCATCAGGGATGCATATCTGCATGTCTATATATTTCCCGCTCACCAAAGGTTTCTGTGGTTCGAAGTAGAACAGCAGCATTTCAGTTTATAGCCTTGCTCTTAGGGCTAGCTACAGCACCTCGAGTGTTCACAAAGGTGCTAGCCCCACCTGTAGCCAGGTCAAGGGCACAGGGCTTAAACAGTCTTGCCATACCTAGACAATCTATTGCTAATAGACCAATCGCTGTCCGGAGTAAGGTGTACGCATTACAACCAGTTACCTGGAAAGGTCTGGGTTGCATTCTCAACCTAGTAAAGTCTCCATTAAAATCACTAAAAAAGGGCTGCAGTATTTGGGTCTGATCATAGATACAGCCCAGAAAAAGGGTCTTCTTGCCTCGACTTTATTGCAGGATCAAGCTGGAAAGAAAACAGGTAGTTCTGGCAGCACCAGGATGGCCCAGAAGGTCATGGTATGCAGAGGTCGTAAAGATGGCAGTGGAGGATCTGTGGTCCCTTCCACTAAGGCCAGACCTGCTCTCACAGGGGCCGATATTCCATCCTACTTTACGAATGCTAAATTGAACGGCCTGGCTATTGAGACCCACATTCTGAAAAGACGTGGGCTTTCCAGGGCAGTTATTTCTACTTTAATGCTAGGAAGCCAGCTTCTAGAGCTAAATATTAGAGTCTGGAAAGCTTATGCTTCCTGGTGTGAATCCAAGGGTTGGCACCCTCGGAGATATATTATAGGCAGAATTCTTGCCTTTCTACAAGTAGGTGTAGAGATGAAGTTGGCCCTGAGTACTATTAAGGGCCAAATCTCAGCCTTATCAATTTTATTTCAAAGACCACTTGCTACGCATTCTTTAGTCCGGGGTTTCATGCGAGGAGCGATGCGGATTAGTCCGCCAGTTAAATCACCCTTAAGCCCTTGGGACTTGAGTTTAGTTTTGTCAGTGTTACAAAAACCGCCATTCGAACCATTACAGCATGTTCCCTTAGTCCCTCTGACTAGGAAGCTGATATTTTTGGTTGCTATATCCTCAGCAAGGAGGGTTTCAGAATTGGCTGCTCTTTCCAGTAAAGAGCCATATTTGGTTATTCATGAGGACAGAGTGGTGTTGGGCCCTCGTCCAGGTTTTTTACCAAAAGTGGTCTCAGGTTTCCACCTGAACCAAGATATTGTCCTGCCGTTTTTTTCCAAAGCCATGTTGGTTATTCATGAGGACAGAGTGGTGTTACGCCCTCGTCCAGGCTTTTTGCCAAAAGTGGTTTCAGGCTTTCATCTGAATGAAGATATTGTCCTGACATCGTTTTTTCCAAAACCATGTTCCAAAGAAGAAAAGTCACTACATCGTCTTGATGTGGTGAGAGCAGTGAAGATCTATTTAAAGAAAACTGCTCAGATTCGTAAGACTGATGTCTTATTTATTCTGCCAGAGGGTCCTAAAAAAGGACAGGCAGCGTCAAAATCCACTGTGGCTAAGTGGATTCAGCAGGTTATAATTCAAACTTATGATTTATAGGGAAAGATTCCCCCTTTTCAAGTTAAGGCGCACTCTGCCAGAGCGGTTGGTGCTTCTTGGGCAGTGCGTCACCAGGCCTCCATGTCTCAGATCTGCAAGGCCGTGACTTGGTCTTCAGTGCATACATTTACAAAATTTTATCAAGTAGATGTAAGATGAAATGAGGATATCACCTTCGGGTGCAGTGTGCTGCAGGCAGCAGTATAATTCCTCAAGGTCTGGGGATGCCCTACGGGTTGTGTCTCCCTCCCCTCAAGTAGCATTGCTATGGGACATCCCACCAAGTAATTACTTGAGGCTCTGTGTCCTATGATGTACAATAAAGAAAATAGGATTTTTAAAACAGCTTACCTGTAAAATCCTTTTCTTGGAGTACATCATAGGACACAGAGCTCCCGCCCCTCTGTTTTATGGGGTAAGAGTATATTGCTTATATTATTTGGCTACAAAAACTGAGGACTCCTGGAAGGAGGAGGGGTTTTATAGGGGAGTCAACTTCCTGTATTGGTTATACCAGTGTCAACACCTGACGGTAGGCCCATAATCCACCAAGTAATTACTTGAGGCTCTGTGTCCTATGATGTACTCCAAGAAAAGGATTTTACAGGTAAGCTGTTTTAAAAATCCAATTTTTCTGTGTGCAGGTCAAACAAAACCAAATAAAATTCCCAGCTCAACTTACCGACCAGCCTGCAACCGACCAAATTGTCCTGTCTAACAGTTTGCGTTAAAAAGGGTTAATTTTGCACACCTCTGAAAATACATGTGTAAGCTGCAGAGCTGCTTCACGGCACCCCCGTATTATCTGCAGTCCTACCTCTTAATTTTGAGAACCTCCATAGTAAAAGCACATGCATTATAATGGATAGGCAGAGGAGCCTGGCGGGAGCCCATCCCTCAAAGGCACAGGGGCACTCCGGACACCCAGAATATAGCACAATTGCAGCAAAGGTATCCAGTGCGTTCCCTCACCAGTATTCCAACAGTACAAATGGCCATTGCCCTCACCTATAACTGACCAGTTGTGCAGAAAACCATCATTGACACCCTCCATAAGGAGGGAAAGCCTCAAAAGGTAATTGCAAAAGAAGTTGGATGTTCCCAAAGTGCTGTATCAAAGCACATTAAATAGAAAGTTACAGGTGTTACTCGAAAAATTAGAATATCGTACAAAAGTTCATTTATTTCACTAATGCAACTTAAAAGGTGAAACTAATATGAGATAGACTCATTACATGCAAAGCAAGATCGTTCAAGACATGATTTGTCATAATTGTGATGATTATGGCTTACAGCTCATGAAAACCCCAAATCCACAATCTCAGAAAATTTGAATATTACATGCAATCTATAAAACAAGGGTTGCACATAGAACAATATTGGACCTCTGAAAAGCATAAGCATGCATAAGTACTCAGTTTGGGCCACTTTTGCAGCAATTACTGCCTCAATGTGGTGTGGCATGGAAGCTATCAGCCAGTGGCACTGCTGAGGTGTTATGGAAGACCAGGATGCTTCAATAGCGGCCTTCAGCTCTTCTGCATTGTTCGGTCTCATGTCTCTCATCTTTCTCTTGGCAATGCCCTATAGATTCTCTATGGGGTTCAGGTCAGGCGAGTTTGCTGGCCAATCAAGCACCGTAATCCCACGGTCAATGAACCAGGTTTTGGTGCTTTTGGCAGTGTGGGCAGGTGCCAAGACCTGCTGGAAAATGAAGTCAGCATCCCCATAGAGCTCATCTGTGGAAGGAAACATTAAGTGCTCCCAAATCTCCTGGTAGATGGCTGCGTTGACCCCGGACTTAATGAAGCACAGTGGACCAACACCAGCAGATGAAATGGCTCCCCAAATCAACACAGACTGTGGAAACTTCACACTGGACTTCAAGCATCTTGCAGTGTGTGCCTCTCCATTCTTCCTCCATACTCTGGGTCCTTGGTTTCCAAATGAGATGCAAAATTTGCTCTCATCAGAAAAGAGGACGTTGGACCACTGAGCAACAGACCAGATCTGTTTTTCTTTAGCCCAGGTAAGACGCTTCTGACGTTTGTTGTTCAGGAGTGGCTTGACAAGAGGAATACGACATTTGAAGCCCATGTTTAGGATCTGTCTGTGTGTTTGGTAGCTCTTGATGCACTGACTCCAGCCTCAGTCCACTCCTTGTGAAAGTCCCCAACACTTTTGAATGGCCTTTTCCTGACAATCCTCTCCAGGCTGCGGTCATCCCTGCTGCTTGTGCACCTATTTCTTCCACACTTTTCCCTTCCACATAACTTTCTATTAATGTGCTTTGATACAGCACTTTGGGAACATCCGATCGTATTCTATGTACAATCCTTGTGTGTGTGTGTGTGTGTGTGTGTGTGTGTATGTATATATATATATATATATATATATATATATATATATATATATATATATATATATATATATTCTGCATCCAGTCAGTGTAGCCTAGAGATCTACATTCTACAGTGCATTCTGTGGGGTACTATTTCTAATCTACTTCAGGCAGTGTATTTGAGATATATATAGATCAGTCTAGTGTGTGTGTGTGTATGTATGTATGTATATGTGTGTGTGTGTATATATATATATATACACACACACAGTGGGGACGGAAAGTATTCAGACCCTCTTAAATTTTTCACTCTTTGTTATATTGCAGCCATTTGCTAAAATCATTTAAGTTCATTTTTTTTTTCCTCATTAATGTACACACAGCACCCATATTGACAGAAAAACACAGAATTGTTGACATTTTTGCAGATTTATTAAAAAAGAAAAACTAAAATATCACATGGTCCTAAGTATTCAGACCCTTTGCTGTGACACTCATATATTAAACTCAGGTGCTGTCCATTTCTTCTGATCATCCTTGAGATGGTTCTACACCTTCATTTGAGTCCAGCTGTATTTGATTATACTGATTGGACTTGATTAGGAAAGCCACACACCTGTCTATATAAGACCTTACAGCTCACAGTGCATGTCAGAGCAAATGAGAATCATGAGGTCAAAGGAACTGCCTGAAGAGCTAAAAGACAGAATTGTGGCAAGGCACGGATCTGGCCAAGGTTACAAAAAAATTTCTGCTGCACTTAAGGTTCTTAAGAGCACAGTGGCCTCCATAATCCTTAAATGGAAGACGTTTGGGACGACTAGAACCCTTCCTAGGCTGGCCAAACTGAGCTATCGGCGGAGAAGAGTCTTGGTGAGAGAGGTAAAGAAGAACCCAAAGATCACTGTGGCTGAGCTCCAGAGATGCAGTCCAGAGATGGGAGAAAGTTGTGCAAAGTCAACCATCACTGCAGCCCTCCACCAGTCGGGGCTTTATGGCAGAGTGACCCGACGGAAGCCTCTGCTCAGTGCAAGACACATGAAAGCCCGCATGGAGTTTGCTAAAAAAACACCTGAAGGACTCCAAGATGGTGAGAAATAAGATTCTCTGGTCTGATGAGACCAAGATAGAACTTTTTGGCCTTAATTCTAAGCGGTATGTGTGGGAAAAAAACAGGCACTGCTCATCACCTGTTCAATACAGTCCCAACAGTGAAGCATGGTAGTGGCAGCATCATGTTGTGGTGGTGTTTTTCAGCTGCAGGGACAGGACGACTTGTTGCAATCGAGGGAAAGATGAATGTGGCCAAGTACAGTGATATCCTGGACGAAAACCTTCTCCAGAGTGCTCAGGACCTCAGACTGGGCCAAAGGTTTACCTTCCAACAAGACAACGACCCTAAGCACACAGCTAAAATAACGAAGGAGTGGCTTCACAACATTTTCGTGTCTGTTCTTGAATGGCCAACCCAGAGCCCTGACTTAAACCCAATTGAGCATCTCTGGAGAGACCTAAAAATGGCTGTCCACCAACGTTTACCATCCAACCTGACAGAACTGGAGAGGTTCTGCAAGGAGAAATGGCAGAGGATCCCCGAATCCAGGTGTGAAAAACTTGTATCTTTCTCAAAAAGACTCATGGCTGTATAAGATCAAAAGGGTGCTTCTACTAAATACTGAGCAAAGTGTTTGAATACTTAGGACCATGTACTATTTCAGTTTTTTCTTTTTTAATAAATCTGCATAAATGTCAACAATTCTGTGTTTTTCTGTCAATATGGGGTGCTGTGTGTACATTAATGAGGAAAAAAATGAACTTAAATGATTTTAGCAAATGGCTGCAATATAACAAAGAGTGAAAAATTTAAGGGGATCTGAATACTTTCCGTCCCCACTGTATCTACAGTGCAACCATAGTGCAGTTGCTACTACTTTTCTGGTGGTGTACACAGCACACAAAGTGCAACCGTAGTACAGTTGCTACTACTTTTCTGGTGGTGTACACATTAAACAATACAGTGCAACCGTGGTGCCGTTGCTATTACTTTTCTGGTGGTGTACACAGTACACAATACAGTGCAGTGTGGTGTTGCCAAACAAAATATACATCATGTCCGGAAGGCCACCAAGGAGAGGCAGACCCTCACAGGCCACTAAAAGAGGGCAAGCATGCTCTGTCTCTACAGTCAACAGTGCTGGTCGAGGACATGGTGCATCCTCTACAGGTGGCCGTGGGGCACGCTTGCCCTTTTTTTCTGCTGCTGGCCGTATTATTGAGCCAGAACATGCAGAAGGGTTGGTGGAGTGGATAACAAAGCCGTTCTCATCCTCCTCATCCTCTGTCACCCTGGCTCAGAGTAGTTTGCATTCCAATGCATCTGCCAAAACGGCTTATTCCACTGGCTCCTTGTCCACAGTCACTCCTTCCGTAGCCCCACCATCATGCACGGAGGAGTCCCCCGAACTATTCGACTACAGTGTCGGGTACATGCTGATGGAGGATGTACAACGATTAGAAGGCTCCAATGTTGGTTCCCAGGTTGAGGAAGGGAGTTATGTGAGCCTAGAGAGAGGGGGTGCCCAAGAAGGTCAAGAAACTGGTAGTCATGTTCCCCCAGCCACAGCATACTGCCAAGTTTGCTCCACTGATGAGGAGGGAGGGGATGATAAAGTCACTGACTCTACTTTGGTGCCTGATAGAAGAGATGAGGAAGAGGCACAACTCCAACGAGGCAGATCGCACCCTTGCTGTTTGCAACCTATGTCTGAAGCGGATCAAGCGTGGCCAGAACAGCAGCCGCTTGGGCACCACATGCTTGACCAGACATATGACGACCTCCCATGCAGTCAGTTGGCAACAGCACTTGAAAGACTCACATCAAAGAAAAAGGTGGACTTCTCCTTGCTCCTCATCTGGGATCTCCAACCCCACTATACCTCCAGTCCTCTCAAAAACCAAAACAATTTTTGATCAAATATTTCACAGCAGGGCCCATTCCTGCGCCCAACAAGCTTAACTGCGAGGGGTTAAACTGTTGTGGCACCATCACCACCACTGCCTAAGGCCCAATTTTTCTGCCCCTGTTTAATAGGGGCATGTAATTACAATTCTTGATATAATAATTCATAGCAGGGCCCGTTCCTACGCCCAGCAAGCGTAACTGTGAGGGGTTACAGTGTTGTGGCACCACCCCCACCACTGCCTAAGGCCCAATTTTTCTGCCCCTGTTTAACAGGGGCATGTAATTACAACAACAAGTTTTTGTTATCACGTGTGTGTTTGTATTGGTCCAAGAACGCACCAACACCTTTGCAGCCATTGTGCTATTGCTGGGTGTTTGGTGTGCTCCTGTACCTTTTAAGGAGGGGTGGGCTCCCCTTCAGTCCACCTGCTCTTATCTATCCATCAGAATGCATGTGCCTCCACTGTGGGGACACTCATATCTTAGTGTTAGGACCACAGATACCAGGGTGCCGTGACGTGGCTCTGTGGCTCACACATGCGTTTGCAAATGTGTGCGGACTAAACCCCTGTTTTTAACGCATACTGATAGACAGGTCAATTTGGTTGTCTGCGAGCTGATGGTAAGTAGGCTTTGGTTTTTTTCCTGGGCATTCCCCAGACTTTGTTGATATAATATTTCATAGCAGGGCCCGTTCCTGCGCCCAACAAGCGTAACTGTGAGGGGTTACAGTGTTGTGGCACCACCACCACTACTGCCTAAGGCCCAATTTTTTTTTTCCCCTGTTTAACAGGGGCATGTAATTACAACAAGAGTACCTGTGAGGGGTTATAGTGTTGTGGCACCACCACTGCCTAAGGCCCAATTTTTCTGCAACTGTTTAACAGGGGCATGTAATTACAATTCTTCGTGGGCGGAAATGATTTTCTTCTATATTGCCGGGACCCGACAATACATTACAGCCGCAAGCAGTTTTAAATGACTTTTTTTCCTTTAGAAATGTCATTTTGCTGTGGTATTGTTTTAAACAAGGGAAAACTGCGCCACTTTACAGGAATACTATAGACACGACCCCCCCCCCCCCCCCCCGCACGATATTTTAAAGGAATATTTCATTTTTATTGTTTCACTTTAAGCATTCTTAAAATCACTGCTCCTGAAAAAATGGCCGTTTTTAAAACTTTTTTTACATGTCCCCTGGGGCAGGACCGGCTCCCCAAACACTTTTTTAGGGCAAAAGCTTGCATATAAGCCTTTAAAATTAGCACTTTTGATTTTTCGCGTTTGTGTCCCCTAGGCTTTAACGGTGTTCGCGTGTTCAAACAAACTTTTTTGCATGTTCAGATGTGAACCCAACCAGTTTTCTGGTCATTCCTATTCACTTTAAACTGGCCACACAGGTTACCATTTGATTGTACATACAGTCTACTTTATTCTTTACTACTCTACTCATATTTACCAACAACATAGTGTAATTCAACCCCTGCCACAACGTTTTGGTAATTTTTAAAGGAGACTGCAGAATCGGATTGTAATATCTATAGGCATTTTAAGTACAGTGACAGCCAGACTTAAGCCCCATACACAACATCGGTTGGTTGGTTCAATAAGGACCGTCATACATTCGGCCCGTGTGTATGCCAGCCGGTCCAAGAGAAGCTAGCCATTTGGCCAGCGTCTCTCTGACAACCATGCTGGAAAACCAGTAGCCGATCAGCTTCTGATCAGCGCTCTCAGACAATGGCTGAGAGCGCCGATTAGAGTGTTCTGGTGTGGGGGGCCTTCCCCCTTGCCAGAATACAACAGCTCAGCGGGGGAGATCGATGTACATATGTCGGATCGTTAGTACAGCGGGTCTGACCGAAGCTGGCAATAAAATAAAAACGAATAGTGTGTACTAGGCTAGGCAGGCCATAGATCACTCAATTTTCTTTGAAGAAAATCTATTGATTCTTCCATCAACATCGAATGTGTTGATGGGGGGAATGCCTCCTGCATATCTATTGTATTCTGCCAGCAGGGGGCGTGTGGAACATTTCCAGTCAGCAGAATACAATGGTTACTGCTAACGCCTATACAGTAGCCGCTGGCAGTAATTGTATGTAGAAAAGTCAGACAGGCTGGTTGTACCCAAGTCGATCGATGGATAGACTTGGATACAATCAGCCTGCCCATACAAATACAGAAGAAAGATAAGTGACATAGATACTGCATTTCTGGCAAGATCAATAGGTGTTTGTAGAAAATGTTTTTGGCCTGAAGGGGAAAAAAAAAAAAAAACTAAAGCAATCCTCAACATCTTTAAGACCACAATATGTTACATTTTTGTTTTTGGGTATACAGTGCCTTGATAAAGTATTCATACCCCTTGAAATTTTACATATTTTGTCATGTTACAACCAAAAACGTAAATGTATTTTATTGGGATTTTATGTGATAGACCAACTCAAAGTGTCACATGATTGTGAAGTGGAAGGAAAATGATAAATGGTTTTGAACATTTGTTACAAATAAATATGTGAAAAGTGTGGCGTGCATTTGTATTCAGCCCCCCTGAGTCAATACTTTGTAGAACCACCTTTCTCTGCAATTACAGCTGCAAGTCTTTTTGGGTATGTCTCTACCAGCTTTGCACATCTAGAGAGTGAAATGTTTGCCCATTCTTCTTTGCAAAATAGCTCAAGCTCTGTCAGATTGGTTGGAGAGCGTCTGTGAATAGCAATTTTCAGGTCTTGCCACAGATTCTCAATTGGATTTAGGTCTGGATTTTGACTGGGCCAATGCTTTGATCTAAACCATTCCATTGTAGCTCTGGCTGTATGTTTAGGGTCGTTGTCCTGCTGAAAGGTAATCCACCACCTCAGTCTCAAGTCTTTTTCTTCTAATGCCGCGTACACACGAGCGGTCTTTACGGCAGACTTTGTCCTGCGGACTTTTCGACCGGACTCGAGTCCATCGAAAAGATTTGAAACATGTTTAATTTCTAGGTCCGTCAAACTTTTGGGGAAAAAAAGTCTGCTGGAGCCCACACACGATCGAATTGTCCGCCGAACCAAGTATGCCGTAAAGTCCGGTCGTGTGTATGCGGCATTAGATTGCTCTGTATTTGGCTCCATCCATCTTCCCATCAACTCTGACCAGCTTCCATGTCTCTGCTGAAGCAAAGCATCCCCACAACATGGTGCTGCCACCACCATGTTTAACGGTGGGGATGGTGTGTTCAGGGTGATGTGCAGTGTTAGTTTTCCGCCACATATAGCGTTTTGCTTTTAGGCCAAAAAGTTCCATTTTGGTCTCATCTGCCCAGAGCACCTTCTTCTACATGTTTGCTGTGTCCCCCACATGGTTTCTCGCAAACAGGACTTCTTATGGCTTTCTTTTAACAATGGCTTTCTTGCCAATCTTCCATAAAGGCCAGATTTGTGTAGTGCCTGACTAATAGTTGTCCTGTGGACAGATTCTCCCACCTGAGCTGTGGATCTCTGCAGCTCCTCCAGAGTTACAATGGGCCTATTGGCTGCTTCTCCGATTAATGCTCTCCTTGCCCGGCCTGTCAGTTTAGGTGGACCGCCATGTCTTGGTAGGTTTGCATTTGCGTCATACTCGGATAATATTTCGGATAGTGGATTGAACAGTGCTCCGTGAGATGTTCAAAGCTTGGGATATTTTTTTTATAACCTAGCCCTGCTTTAAACTTCTCCACAACTTTATGCCTGACCTGTCTGGTGTGTTCCTTGGCCTTCATGATGCTGTTTGTTCACTAAGGTTCTTTAACAAACCTCTGAAGGCTTCACAGAACAACTGTATTTATACAGAGATTAAATTAAATTCCACACAGGTGGACTCTATTTACTAATTAGGTGACTTCTGAAGGCAATTGGTTCCACTAGATTTTAGTTAGGGATAACAGAGTAAAGGGGGCTGAACAAATGCACACATACCCAAAAAGACTTGCAGCTGTAATTGCAGCGAAAGGTGGTTCTACAAAGTATTGACTCAGGGGGGCTGCATACAAATGCACGCCACACTTTTCACATATTTATTTGTAAAAAAAATGCTGAAAACTATTTATCATTTTCCTTCCACTTTACAATTATGTGCCACTTTGTGTTGGTCTATCACATAAAATCCCAATAAAATACATTTACGTTTATGGTTGTAACATGACAAAATGTAGAAAATCTCAAGGGGTGTGAATACTTTTTCAAGGCACTGTAACTATCCTTTAAGGCAACATTCGGACAGGCAATGAGGGCCGAATATTTTGCTGTGTCCTAAGGCAGCTAAATGTCCACCTCTGAATGGAGCTGCACTGTGTGCTATAATCGCATACAAACTGGCCGACTAGCTGCAGCCAGAAACTCTTCAGATCTGCTATCCCTAGATGCCCACTGTTTGCTTCCAGGGTCCTCTGTTCGCATGAGGAGTTACATGCGAGCAGCAGTGGCACTGGCTATTTGTAGAAATCTGACAGCTGCTGGTTGGTGCACATACCGTGTACATGCATTGTTTAGAACGGCTGGCAAGAAACTGCCACTTAGCCTAAATATGCAGAAAGTGAACTTTTAATCTGCAGGATTGCTCCGGGTGAATGACTCAGAAAATACTAAAGCAATTGGATTGACTTGACTACTAAGCAATAATCAATTTTAGGCGTGGTCAGCAAAGATAGGAATACATGTCTTTTGGTACTTGTTTCCTTCAACCACCTCCCATCCGGCCAATGTAGATGTATGGCTGGATGGGAGCAGCGCCGATGCTGGTGTACATACCCTATGTTCTGCACCAGTTCCTTGTGCGCACTCTCAGCAGTGCGGACTTTGTAGAACCACCTTTCTCTGCAATTACAGCTGCAAGTCTTTTTGGCTATGTCTCTACCAGCTTTGCACATCTAGAGAGTGAAATGTTTGCCCATTCTTCTTTGCAAAATAGCTCAATCTCTGTCAGATTGGTTGGAGAGCGTCTGTGAACAGCAATTTTCAAGTCTTGCCACAGATTCTCAATTGGATTAGGGTCTGGATTTTGACTGGGCCAATGCATTGATCTAAACCATTCCATTGTAGCTCTGGCTGTATGTTTAGGGTCGTTGTCCTGCTGAAAGGTAATCCACCACCTCAGTCTCAAGTCTTTTTCTTGTAATGCTGCGTACACACGAGCGGTCTTTACGGCAGACTTTGTCCTGCGGATTTTTCGACCGGACTCAAGTCCATCAAAGATTTGAAACATGTTTAATTTCTAGGTCCGTCAAACTTTTGGGGGAAAAAAAGTCCGTTGGAGCCCACACACGATCAAACAAAAAAAAAAAACATTAAAACTTTTTTTTTTTACATACTGTCACTAAAAGTTCAGTATCATTAAGGTAACATTGTACAACTTTGACGGTGATCCTGTACAATGGCTGCTCTGATATCACTGTATGTCAGTGCCACCAACCATTGTCTCGGATCATCACAATAACAGTGAAATGTCACAAAACCAGTGCTGCCAGTCAGTGTCCTTAATCACCACTGCGCACTCAGTGTCCCTGATCACCGCTGCATCAGTAATGGTGTCACCAAAAGGACTTGTTCACATGCTCGATGCTCTCTGAAGAGTCATCTATATTCAGCTATCTGTGTGGCCTCTGCCTGCTGACTGTACTAAATCTGTCTTGTTTATTGACCACGTTTGTACCTGCTGCTTGGACCAAACTTTTGCCTGTTTACTAACCATGTCTATGCCTGCCGCCTGAGCTTACCCATCTGTACATCCAAAAACAAACCACCTCCTGCGCATGAGTGTGATAGTCTGGTAACAGTTCTTCATCAGTAACTGCTTCTCAACACAGGACAACTATTTCAAGCTTTGCTGCCCTCTGAGGACTGGGGGAGTCCCGAAACAAACTATAAAAACACAAGCAAAAGAGGGCCCACCAATCTAGTGCATTATCCAATGTGACATTTTATTATTATTCCACATTAAAATATACTCACAAGTCATGTGAATTAAACAGCATAGCAAGCTACACAGTTGTACTTAAGACTCAGTGTACTCCAAAGCTCAGGAGAACTTCACTGGGATCCTAGCTTGCCTACGTGTTTCGAGGGCTATGCCCTTTTCTTCAGAGCCAAACCTCCAGGACCCTCTCCACACAGCTATTTATAGCACACCATTCATGACGTGAGAACCGCAAACACCACCCTTCATGTGGCGGGCCAAATTTTCCTTGGGTCATGTGACTTCCAAAAATGACATGACTTATCATTCACATCATACCCATCTGTACAATCAACTATGTTTCTGTTAAACACTAATCCTGGCCATCCTCTTCCACAGTTGAAGTGGTTAATGTGGCCCTGTAAGCACAGGGTCACCTGTATCCAGTAAAATACCTGATAAAAATAGAGCCACTGCTTTGCTCCCGCAGGCTACTGCAAGAATTCCGTACTTCTGGGTGTGTGGAATATCTGCTCCCCCACCACACACTGTGATTTTTCCCATCAGCTCATATGTCACTACAGGAAGTACAAGCTAGTGGGAGGAACTGCAATACTTTGCAGGACTACAGGTATTTGACCCAACTGACCAGTTAGTGTTACTAAACCCAGGACCCTGCATTCACTATATCTGGTCTCCCACAGTACATAGAACATGGAAATGCAATTATTTTAGTAAATATAAACTGCTAAATACTTTTTCTCATCAGCAGTATATAGCAGTCTTGTGACTTCTATCAGTGTCTGGTTAAAGCTTGTAGGAGGAGTTTTCATTCTACTCTGACTGTCCTTTGAGGCTGCAGGACCCCTGACCCTTTGTCTGGGCCTTGTGCTGATCACATGCACCCTCCCAAGAAAAAAAAAAAGAATTTAAGCAATATGCTCCAAACTGAGCATGTGCAAAGTGCCCCCAAGGCTCTGTACTGTCAGGAGATGGATTGGGGACTGTGGAAGTAGGGGAAGATCAGAGAAGACAGGATCAAACAGGCTTTTTACACAATGCACAGGATTAACCCCTTAGGTTCCACAGTGAGTATAACAAGCATGATATACTGCATACACAGACTGATTTTACTGTTGTGGGTTTAGTAACAATTTAAATACTTACAGCAGCCAGGAAGTATGGAAACGGTGATGCCAGAAAGGTAACTATGTTACTTCTTTTTTTTTTTTTTTTTGAAGTATGTTATTGTATATAAGTGACCCTGCGTTGACAGTCAAGTCACCTTAGCGATCACCCAAGAATATACTCTGCCCTTAGGTTCCATGGCCAGAGTAAAAAAGCTATCATAAAAGCTATCTTGGATGGATCTGTTAAGATTAATGATTAAATAAAATGTTTTTATACCAGTAGTGAGAGGAAACACTTCTACTGACAGGTGGTACGCACAAGATTCATTTCCACTGCATCAGATGGCCGCCATGGTTCATGGAAGATCTGATATTGTGTGAAGTCAGGGTGTCCGTCATGCTACCAGATATCTGTCAATACACTAGACACTAAACAGCAGTGTATAGACAATGAACAGAAATCTCTAAAACAAGTGAAAAGTTGGTAATAGAACCAAGCAGCTTTACCTATGTGGGTGTTATATGATTAATTACATAGTTTTGATACACTTAGAAGGGCCACCCCCCTAATCTATGCACCCGGCCCACAATCTACATGCAGGGTGCCGGACGCATAGATTCCAATGCGTTTTTTTTTTTTTTTGGAAGCACATGATTAGAGCCTGAGGCTCTAATTGGCTTCAGAAAAGGGTGGGCTCTGGGCGCAGAGCACCCAGCTGTGTGGCAATAGCGAATTAATATTCACTATTGTATTACTGATTCTCGGCCAATCAGGAAGTGAGTCCTGAGACCCGAATGGCCCGAGAGGAAAAGCGATCATATTGGCCGCCAAGGGAAGGAAGAGTGAAGCCGCTGAGGAAGAAGCCGCTGTGAAGCCTGAGACGCAGGGTGAAACCGCCGAGGAGGAGGAGATGCAGGAAGTAGCCGAAGCTGCCCGCAACCTAGATGGGGTAAGTGGGGGGCTGGCAGGCGGACAAACGAATGAGCCACGATAGACTGACCGACTGGGGGGGGGGCGGGTGGCTGGTTTGCTGCCCCCCAAAAAAAATGGAGCACCAGCTGCCACTGTTACTGACACATTTTCAAATATAGAAATAAAAAAAAATCCCCTTAACACCACAACACTTCTAAGGAGATACAATAACACTTTTAGTCTTTTCTGTCAACTAAAGTCATCCTTTTTACAAAACACTAGGTGGCACCAAAGTACATGGAACAGGTTTTTCATGAAAGTAGTTCAGCCAGATGGACACCTTTTCATAAATCTATATTCTTATAAATAACATTTCTATGCAGACCAGATGAAGTTCAGGCTGCACTAGATGTACGTGCACTTTCAGCTGAATTTTGGGAAAAACAGCGTATTGCTGAGGTGATTAGAAATGGCATAGCTGTAGTCTCCATTATCTACAGTGCTTATATTAATTGCACATGCTGATGTTGGATGGAAAAGATGTTTATAGGCTGTTTAGGTCAGATTAGAAGAAGATAAAGAAGTAATTGCACAATTGGAGATTAAGACTTGGATTTTAGAGTTAATCAGATATAATATTAGGAGCAATGAGAGAAACAAGAGCTACCTGTGCAGAAACAAGAATTTCAAGTTTGGGATTTAAGCTAGGTTCACACTGCTGCAATCTGATTTGTATCCAACCTTCAGTGTGATTATGTAGTGATATTTGGTAAGGGTTTTATAATCTATAGGGCCACAATTGCACTGAAATCACACCAAAGTAGTTCAGGAACCTTTTCCAAAATCTCTCCATGCTGAGTCGCATAGATAAGAATTAAAAATAGTGTGATGTGATTTCCCTTGTCATGCGATTCTGGGTGACTCAAGTTGCATCTGAAATTGCAGTAGTGTGAACCAGTCCCCAGTATAATTCACTGAAGACAGGTTTTCCTTTTCTTCCTTGTAAACCTGTTTGCATTCAAAGCACATGTATGGTCAAAATGTAAAATCGTAAAAAAAGAAAAAAAAAAAAAGTGCAAAATCGTATATTTATTTCCACTTTGTATTTCAATTATTTCTAGCCTACTCCTATTGATCTGAACACTCTTTAAGTTTGTAAACTTACTTTGTGAGGATCCTCAAATATTTACTTCCTTGAATTCCAGGACATGTATTCACTATGTCCTGTGAGCATACCTCCCAACTGGTCCTTGGCGCAGAGGGGCCGCATATTTGCGTTAATTGCTGTCCATACAGGTGTGCCGAAAGCAAGCCCGATGTGCGCTCCCAACACTGTTATCAGCGCCTAACCGAAAACTTAGCAGCGATTTGGAGTTTTTGGATAACGTGACCACCGTGACAGCTAATCACGACGGTCACATGCTCTTAAGCCCCTCCCGACGCCATAAACCTTTTAAAGGGCCGGGAGGAACCGTCATGAAGAGGTTAAACCCACAAGTGCTTTTTTGTTTTACCACTAATATTCCTTTATACTGGCTTTTGACATTTAAAAATGTTGAAATTGGATGAAAGGTTTAGAACTGGGAAACACTTTTTGATAGATATAAGTGCATTTTATATACAACTATATAGTTCAGACCAAAATGAGGGACAGTTGGGAGCTATACCTGTGAGTAGGCGCTGCTGTGTCACAAATTTTCACAGAGCATGCCTTCTGAACTACAGAGGTGCTGAAAGGAGGTATTCCAGGAGGTGGAGTCAGTACAGGAATCACTACTTATAGGCAGCAAGGTATCATGGAATACAGTGGGGAAAATAATTATTTGATCCCCTGCAGATTTTGTAAGTTTGCCCACTTACAAAGAAATGAAGGGTCTATCATTTTTATCATAGGTGTATTTTAAATGATAGAGACAGAATATCAACCAAAAATCCAGAAAAAACACATAAAACAATTGCTATAAATTAAGTTGCAGTTCAGTGTGTAAAATAAGTATTTGATCCCCAAGCAAAACATGACTTAGTACTTGGTGGAGAAACTCTTGTTGGCAAGCACAGAGGTAAGACGTTTCTTGTAGTTGGTGACCAGGTTTGCACACATCTCAGGATGTATTTTGGTCCACTCTTCTTTACAGATCTCTAAAACCTTAAGGTTTCTTGGCTGTCTCTTGGCAACTAAAAGTTTCAGCTCTTTCCATACATTTTCTATAAGATTAAGGTCTGGAGACTGACTAGGTCACTCCATGACCTTAATATGCTTCTTCTTGAGCCACTCCTTTGTTGCCTTGGCGGTATGTTTTGGGTCATTGCCATGCTGGAAAACCCATCCACGACCCATCTTCAGTCTTCTGGCGAGGGAAGAAGGTTCACTTCCAAGATTTTACAATACATGGCCACGTCCATTGGCCCCTCAATGCGGCAAAGTTGGTCTGTACCTTCAGCAGAGAAACAGCCCCAAAGCATAATGTTTCTACCTCCATGCTTGACTGTAGGGATGGTGATCCTAGGGTCATAGTCAGCATTTTTTCTTCCCCCAAACACGGAGGTAGAAACTCACTGAACTGCAACCGAATTTATAACATTTGTATCATGTGTTTTTTTCTGGATCTTTGGTTGATATTATGTCTCTATCATTTAAAATACACCTATGATAATTATAGACCCTTTAATTCTTTGTAAGTGGGAAAACTTACAAAACGGGATCAAATAATTATTTTCCCCACTGTATGTAGTCTTTAGAAACAGCAGAGGAGAATCTGCAAAGCATGCTGGGAAACCAGGAAGTTTTGCAAAGAGATGGCCAGCAGACAGGCAAAACTTGCAACATTAAAGGACTTTTTTTTTTTTTTTTTGAAAAATATTTATTGGGTTTTATGGCATACAAAAGTATAAGACTTAGTGTTACAAAAGTTACAGAGTATTAATCGTTACAATCTATACAGTTGAATGACTTCTCATAGTAGTTGAAATACAATCTTGTCATATCAGTTAGATCAAAAGAGAAGTAACAGAGAGATAAAAAAAAAAAGAAAAAGAAAAATTAGGGGAAAGGGAAGATGGGGGAGTTCATGTTTGCCATCTCATCAACCTTATGGGGTGAAACTTTGCTCGACATATAAAATCTTAACATCTAAATACCTTCAGGAGTGGAGGCAGCGTCTGACTAAACTTGAGAGGGTGGATGCCAATGGGCACAATGAATTTATGGATAACCTACGGTGGGTTAAAAATAAAGGAATCTGGGGTGGGGGGTATTTTGAGTCGGCCTAGAGAATTGGTGACATCTTTTGTCAAGTACCATTTCGTGTATCGAAATGGGTTCATTATTTCGATCAGTGCCTGCGGAGCGAATGTAGCTTCAATGTATTTCCTCCATCTTTTGAAAAAACGGGAAGTTGATCGGAAATTAAGGGTGATGGTGTCCAGCCTTTCTAGATTGAAAAGTGATGCCAAGGCTTTTTTAAACGTTGTTAGGGTAGGAGGAGTAGCTGATATCCAGTGAGACATGATAGTCCTGCGAGCCACTAGAAGACAGAGGTGAGCCCAATGTGGAATATTTTGTGAGACCCTCGTTGGCGATGAGGGTGAAGGGGGTATGCTGAACAGGCATAGTAAGCGGTCCTTTGTGCACTGAATTTTGTGGACCTCGTTGATGTAGGTGATCACCTTAGTCCAGTAAGCATCAATCTTGTTGCAGTCCCAGAGTCTGTGTAGTAACGTGGGGCGAGGTATGTTGCACCAGGAACATTGGGCATGGGTGGGGTCCTTCTTGTTGTAGCGGAAAGGGAAATAAGCTCTGTGAATGATCTTGAATTGTGTTTCCCTCCAAGATTCAGAAGCAGTAAGGTTGCGGACTGTCTTGTACCCCTCAAGAATTTTTTCTGGCAGAGATTCGTCGTCTAAGACGTGTGACCATTTTTGAAAGGGTTTGAGGGCATACTTCCGTGTTTGATGTTGTATGAGACAGGAGTAAATATTGGAGATGGAGTAGTTATTGCTTTTGATGAGAGTATCAATGCAGGATGTTTCAAGTGGGTTAGTATTAGGACCAGAGCATGATTTGAGATAATTGATGAGTTGGTGATAAAAGAAAGCATGTGTTGGTGGTAGGGAATATTCCCGCATCAGGGTATGAAACGGTTTGAATTTGCCCGGCTTGTTGAGATAAAAGGAGGAGACATCTGTGAGGCCTTTAAGTTTCCATTGGCCAAAAGCTTTGTGGATGATAGATGGAAGGAACATAGGGTTGCCTTGTATTTTGAGGTATTTGGAGATGTTGGATGGCACTTTGAGCAATTTTCTTCTCTCCATGCAACGACCGTATCCTTAATTATTACACTTGTTTTGAGGTGGGGGGGTAATGTATTGGGATTAGAATGGAGGATGACCGAGAGGGTATATGGGTGTACCATAGCCTCTTCTAAGTATAGGTTGGAATATTTAGAACCACCAGTTAGCCAGTCTAAGCCCTGTCTAAGTAAACATGCCAGGTTGTAAAAACGCATATTGGGCAGTCCCGCCCCACCCTCGCCCTTCGGGAGACATAATTTCTGTAGCGCTATGCGAGGTTTTTTGTGAGACCATACGAAGGTAGTTAGGGCCTTTTGGAGTTTTTGGATGTCTGAATGTTTAATTAGAAGAGGTATGGTCTGCATTGGGTAGAGCAGGCGCGCAAAGGACACCATTTTGAAAAGGTGGCATCTCCCAAAGAGCGAGAGAGGTAGGGACCCCCAAGCCTCCAACTCCTTCACAATTTTGGTTATCAAAGGGGGGTAATTCAAAGGATATAAAGAGGATGGTTCACGTCCTATTTTAATGCCCAGGTATGTAATATGTTGGTTGGCTATGGCCAGGGGGGATAGGTGTTTCCATTTACTGGAGAGATGGGGGTGTAATGGTAGGATCTCACTTTTATCAAAATTGATTCTGAATCCCGAGCAAAGTCTGAAGTCTGAAAAAAGTCGTTTGAGTCTGTCAAAGTCTGTTATAGGGTCGGTGGAGAATAGCAGTATGTCGTCTGCGAATAGTGCCGAACGAAGAGTGTGGTTCTCCAGAGTGATGCCACTGATTCCATCAGCTGAATTTAGTATTCTGGACAGGGGTTCGATTGCTAGATTGAACAGGAGTGGAGACAGGGGGCACCCCTGTCTCGTTCCTTTCGTTAATGGAATCGTGTCCGAGATAAAGTCGGGGGTGACAAGACGTGCGGTAGGGGATGCGTACATTTGTAGCAGGAATCGCATAATCGGTCCTGAGAATCCAAATTGTGTCATCACTCTAAAGAGCCAAGAGAAACTGATGTTGTCAAAGGCCTTTTCCGCGTCTAATGACATGATGGCAATGTCTTGGTTAGGGTGAGTTTTGGCGTATTCTAGAGCCATTAACACTTTGCGAATGTTTAGGGTGGCCGATCTGCCCGAAACAAAGCCAGATTGGGCTGGGTGTAATAAAGATGGCAGTAGGGGAGCTAGCCGTGACGCAATTATTTTGGATAGGATTTTGACATCAACATTTATTAATGATATCGGCCGGTATGAGCCCGGTAGTAGGGGGTCTTTCCCTTTCTTAGAGATTAATTTGATGTGGGCCTGTGTTCCCGTAGGAAGATAGGGCCCTCCGTCCCACATAGCTGCGTAAACATGTTTTAAAGTATCAGGGATAAATTCTTTGGTCATTTTATAGAATTCAGCGGTATATCCGTCGGGTCCCGGGGCTTTGGCCGAGGCCATGTTTTTGATCATGAATCGAATATCATCAACAGTGATGGGGGCATTAATCGTCTCTAATTGTGTGTGGTGGAGTTTGGGTAAACGTATTTTGTCGAGCAGTAAGTCAGTGGTAGGCAAGTCAGTCGGGTCAGCTTTGTATAGATTGGTATAATATTCCACGAGTAGGTTGCTAATTTCAGCTGGGGAGGTGATCATAGAGCCTGTCTTAGCTCTAAGAGCTGAGATACGGGTGGGACGTCTGGGGCCTGAGCACATCTTGGCCAGGAGCCTACCAGCCTTGTTTCCAAATCTATGAAAATGTAACTGAGAGTATGATGTTTTGGCCGCTTCATGCTGTTCTGCCCATAGGTCAAAGGTGCTTTTGGCCTGTCTCCATTTTTGTATGTTTTCTATGGTGCGGTTTATTGTGAGCTGCTCATGAGCCAGGCGTAGGGTTTCGCTTGATTTACTATACTGTTGCTTGGCTTTTTTTTTAAACTGGGTTGTGTATGAAATTATTTTACCTCTTAAGAAGGCCTTGCCTGCTTCCCAGAATAGGTTAGGATCTGTAATGTGAGCTCCATTAGTGGAGATGTATTCCTCCCAGGCGCAGTATAGTGTATGTTGAAAGTCCACATTGTCAGCTAAATAGGAGGGGAAGCGCCAAGTAGGGGAGGGAGATGAGCGAGCTGTTTGGGTGAGATGAATCACGATTGGGCTGTGGTCTGAAATCACTGCGTCTTGTATGTCTGGTGCACTGATTATGGAGCTTAGGGCCGGGGAGGCAAAAAAATAGTCTATACGTGAAAATGTATTGTGCGGGGGTGAAAAAAAGGAGTATTCCCGTTCCGTTGGGTGCATTAAGCGCCAGACATCCACAAATTGCATGGAGGCGACGGCTTGTGACAGTAGGGTGGCTGCAGATGATGAGGAGGTACGGGTGTGTGTTCTATGTGTAGGGGGGCCTGTGCGATCAGCTAGGGGGGACATGACTGAATTAAAGTCCCCACCCAATAGGTGTAGCGTCTCTGGTGTAGTTAGCACCCATTTCACTAAATCCTGGAAGAAGGAGGTGTCAGGGGAGTTGGGAGCATAGATGTTAGTAAGTGCTATGTGTTTGTCATCTATAGTCAGATGTAGAGTTATTTTTCTTCCCTCCGAGTCAACCTTGACATCTCTGACTTTGTGCTGTAGATTTTTATGCAGAAGGATAACAACACCTGCTTTACGGCCCACTGCTGGTGAACCATAAACAGAGCCCACCCACAATCTGCGAAGATGTTGCATATCGTCTGCAGCCAGATGCGTCTCTTGAAGTAGAGCCACATCAGCCCGGAGACGCCGCAGGTGTCTGAGGATGGACATACGTTTGTTAGGGGAACGCAACCCCTTAACATTCCACGAGACAAACTTTAGGTGACTCCCAAGTGCAGACTGTGACATATTCGGTATTTGAAAGTGTTTTGGTTTAGGAGCTTGCATAGAAGCCCCTGAGTAGATGTGTTATCTACCTCCTGGGAGTCGCCAAAGCGCCTCAGAACCCCTGAAGACATATGAACTAGGTTGGCAAACATGAACTTAAACTTCTCTAAGCAACAATAAGTTGTAAACATTAATAAGGCAGTATATCGTATAAGGAAATACATAACTTGAGTTGTGGACTTCTCTTTTTTCCACATGAGGTCTCACCTATCTAGTTAGCGTAGCTCCCATTGATTGCCAGCTCCTCACTTAGGGGCAGGGTGGTAGCAACGGGGGGTGGGGATAGGGAAGGTAGGGGAGAGGAATAGGGAGGGGGGGGGTGCAGGATAGGAAGGGAGGGTGGTCTGGGGGGGGGGGGATCCCCTGAGGAGGTAGTGCATGTTTAAATTAATCAATGGCGAGGTACGCTGAACACAGGGGAGAGCCCCCCTCTTAAGATTAGGCTTAAGTAGACCAGAAAATAGAAAATACAAGTAAACATAACATTGCAAGTGTCCTTGAAAAGGAAGGTTTCCCAGGTAGTGGGGGACTATGGCTGTTATTGAATAACATGACTATAACATTATAACTGTATAATTCTTAACTGCGTAGCTTTCAGCTACTGGTTGGAAGGGGTAGTGCTCTATAGAGAGCATGTACGGCAGTTTATAGAGACATCACAAGCATCCTCATCTTAACGATAAAAAATTGTAAGGAAAAAAAAAGAAAAAGTATAAGATGGGTTGATACTACCCGTCCTAAGATGACGATGTGAAAAAGGGTGATGATGTGGAGTCCTCCGTCAGTTCCTTCAACGATTCCCAGAGCGATCTTCCTGGTTGGTGAAGCGGCTGCGCTTATATGGAGGTTTGGTCGGGCTTCGGGGGTGCTTAGGGGGTCCATACGCATGCTGTGAAGATGACGATGGTGATCCCTCTGCCGCGGCACTGTGTTCCATTTCGGAGCTTCTGTTGGTTAGGTAGGTCTCCGCCTCTTCAGGTGTATGAAAGGTGAGTTGCTCCCCTTCAGATGTTTGAACGCGGAGGACAGCTGGATAGGCTAGGGAGAATCGGATCTGATTGTGGTGCAGAGTGGAGCATACCGAGGAGAATGCCTTGCGTTGTTTCATTACCTCTATGGAATAGTCCGTGAAGAGTAGCAGTTTCGCGCCATCTACCACCAGTGAGCGCGTGCGACGAAATTTTTGCATTATGGCGTTTTTGTCGGCGTAGTTTAAGTATTTCACTATCACATGCCGAGGTTTAGCGCGTGTGTCAGAATATTGACCCATACGGTGTGCTCGTTCAACCGTGCACGGTATGCGGAGGCCAAGTCGCTCTGGGATGGTTTTCGCACAAATGTTTGTAAGGTGGGAGGCTGGGATCGACTCTGGCAGGCCAATGATGCGCAGATTGTTTCTTCTTGAGCGATTTTCTAAATCGTCCAGTTTGTCCCATATGTCTCTCTGTGAAGCATTTATGCGTGCAAGTGCTGCAGATGAGGCAGTGCAATCATCTTCTATTATTGAAATCCTTTCCTCCACCTGGGTGATGCGCTGGGCCTGAGCCTGGAGTTCTATGTGCAGCTGTTCCAGCCCTCTGTGCACCGCTGCGTCCACAGTGGCTGTAAGAGATGGCCCCAGTAGTTGAACTACAGCCTGGGCAATGTTGGCAGGGGATGTGGGGTCGGTTTCTGTCACAGCTGGGGCAGGGGGAGGTTGTGGCTGCTGCTGAGGCCGCTCTGTTAAGTCCGGAGCGGCCGCCATCTTGGCTGCTTCGGCCGCTATGTCTCCCGCCGGCGGAGCTGTGGAAGGGGGCGAGGACAGCGCCCGAGCGTATGATCGCTCCACGAAGCGATCCATGCCTGCCTGGGATGAAGCGGAGGCGGTGGGGGTTTCCCTGGTGCTGTGACTGGCTTAAATGCCGGTTTTGTGAGGAGCTGTGCGGGAGCTGGAGCTGCTCACCTCCTCCTCATGTGGCGCCGGAACCGGAAGTTAAAGGACTTTTTTAGGTAAGTTTATATTGTCCCGTCGCCTCTCTCTCCTCACTGGCTCACTGACTTTGATTGACAGCAACAGGCGCTGAGGGAGGGAGGGTCCCGGACAGCCGAGGCTGTCGTGCAACATCGCTGGATCGAGATGGGGCTCAGGTAAGTAATAGGGGGGGACTGAGGTGGGCTGCTGCACACTGAAGGTTTTTTTTTTTTTATCTTAATGCATAGAATGCAAACCTTCTGCCTTTAGAACCACTTTAACTCCTTGTCTATCCCACCATTCTCCATAGCACAGAAATTAACAGGGAGGTGGGACTCACCTATTCCTTTTTTACAACAGTCCTCAGAGGCAGCCCCCTTAAGACATAAACAAACACCATGTTCTGTGTGTTCACATCATTTCCCAGTTTTTGTGGAACCTGGTCAACAATACTCTAATTTTAAACTGCCCCCATGGTTCATAGACATGAGTGGCTGTACACTGCTGTACTTATGATGGTGCTATCATAGACACAAGTATGGCATAAGGGAGTAGAAAGTTTTCTAATTTTTACATATGCCTATATGCTAAAGTTGTGTCTATGATGTCACCACCATATACCTGGAGTACAGCAGCATACATTCATTCATGTTTATCAGTGGCTGTTCGCTGCACCTTGGCTGCCTGGGTGGAAGAAAGATGCTAGCATTTACGCTGTACAGAATCAGCCACCTGTGTGCAAGGAACCTAGAAATATTTTCTGCTTTATTTTTGTGTACCTGTCTAGAAACTAAGCTGAATATATGAAGCCTTGTAAATAAAATGTAACCACATGCTCTTCTTGTGCTCCCAAGAAGTAAGTTTGGTCCTATTAACGATTGAAGCAGCATGATAATTCTTTTTGTAGCTCAGTAAGTTTTAGATGTCATTATTTCTAAACCTTCACGCCATGTACTTTTTCTTGTGCTCTGTTCACACAAAATTAACTGCTTTGTTCACATTTTTCTTACAAATGTTCTCATGACCTGCGATTATTACTTGTCGACTATTCGACTTTTAAAAGTAGCAGTACAAGAAATGACCTTAAAGTGCTATTCCATAGATCTAGTATATACAGGTCTGATGACATGCAATTTCTCAAATATAAACCTGATTAGTTGATATTAAAGCCAAACTTATGTTTCATTGCAAATGATAAAAAATAAAATCGTGCAGCAATATTTTAGAACACTATGGGGGTTATTTACGAAAAGGAAAATCCACTTTGCACTGCACTGCAGTGCAAAGTGGATTTGCCTTTCGTAAATAACCCTCAATCTGTCACTTGCTGCAAGAGGATTCATGCAAGCTCACATAAGATTTTAAAGACCAGAAAGAGTGTGCCGCGTGCAAAGAGGGGGGCACTTCAATGAAACAGGCTAGCAGCAAAAGGCACGCACTCCTCCTCATCATTATGATCTAACCTCAGTATCAATAATAAACAAGTTAAACAGAATTGGCCCCAAGACTGCACACAGCTCACAACTTTAGACCATTTAGAGAATGAATCATTTATTACTACTTTCTGTCTGCTTTCATACAACCAGTTTCCTATCCACGTACATGTGATTTATTTAACACCAACAGACTTTATTTTGTAGATTAAACTTTATTGAGGTTCAGTATCAAATACTTCATTGAAATCTAGATAAACTACGTCCACTGGTCTCCCACCATCTAAATTCCTACTCACTTCCACATAGAATTATAACAGGTTGGTTTGGCAAAAACACGCTTTGAAAAATCAATGCTGGTTGCTACTTATTATATCTTTAGGGAATCCCTTACAATTCCCTCAAATACTTTACATACTATTGATGTTAGGCTGACAGAACTGTAGTTTCCTGGTATACATCCTGACTCTTTCTGGAATGTTTGTACCACTTTTGCTCTACACCAATGAGTTGGTACTATTTCTGTAAGTAATGTGTTTTCAAAAATTAGAAATAGTAGCTTGACTATAAGGCTAGGTTTACATTTGCAGTTGGGAGTTGGTAATAACTGTTGGTTGAGCAGCGTGTTTACTGCCCTTCCAACTGCTCCCCCTGATACTGCAAAGTTAGCCAACAGGGGTTTACACATGCTGTGGCCGTGATGCTTTGCATTGCAGTGCAGCAAAAATAATCCCTCCAATCGTTTTCAGCAGGCAGTACTGTCATTCGAACGTGACTCTTTCAGCTGAAAGAATGTGCCACGTGCAAAGAGGGAGGGCACCTCAAGCAGCTAGCAGCAAAAGGCCTGCACTCCTCCTCCTCTTCATTACTCACTGTATAATTCTTCTCCCTCCACAAGACATTCCTTATGCATCTGCTGCAACATGAGCGGTCTCAAGTAATAGGGAGGAAGTCTTACAAGGGGTTTCAGAGGCTTACATAACAACACATAAAGTGGGCATAAGCTTGACTCTTACCATATGTCTCCTAGTCTTTCTTCGCTGTCTCCAGAAGCATCCTTTTCCAGGCAGGGTTCTCTGCTGCAGCTGCTGGAACAGGAGAACAAATGTCCCCTAATCACCCCTTTACCCAGTGTCTCAATGCCAGCTTGGTAAAACTGTTGGCTTTACAGCTGCTCTCGCTCCAGCTTGCCTTCAGCAAGGTTATGGCCTGTGCTGCACCACAGTGGCAGGAACCCAGCCACCATTTTTTTTCCCTAAAGCCCATCCCTGCACTCCACCACTAAGTAGAAGGTAATGTGTCCTCGTTGCTGGACAATGCTGCCATGACCGCAGACATGTGGTCTGTGTAAATTTCCTTGTGGCTAGGAAGGATGTAGGAGGTGGTGCTCCTACAGCCTTATATGCAGTGCCTTGAAAAAGTATTCATACCCCTGCAATTTTTCACATTTTGTCATGTTACAACCAAAAACGTAAATTTTTTTTATTGGGCTTTTATGTGAAAGACCAACACAAAGTGGCACATAATTGTGAAGTGGAAGGGAAATGATAAATGATTTTCAAAATATTTTACAAATAAATATGTGCAAAGTGTGGCGTGCATTTGTATTCAGCTCCCTTTATTCTGATTCCCCTAACTAAAATCTAGTGGAACCAATTGCCTTTAGAAGTCACCTAATTAGTAAATAGAGTCCACCTGTGTGTAAGTTAATCTCGGTATAAATACAGCTGTTCTGTGAAGCCCTCAGAGGTTTGTTAGATAACCTTAGTGAACAAACAGCATCATGAAGGCCAAGGAACACACCAGATAGGTCAGGGATAAAGTTGTGGAGAAGTTTAAAGCAGGGTTAGGTCATAAAAAATATCCCAAGCTTTGAACATCTCAAACTATCACCCGAAAATGGAAAGATTATGGCACAAATGCAGACCTACCAAGACATGGCCGTCCACTTAAACTGACAGGCCGGGCAAGGAGAGAATTAATTGGAGAAGCAGCCACGAGGGCCATGGTAACTCTGGAGGAGCTACAGAGATCCACAGCTCAGGTGGGAGAATCTATTAGTCATGCACTCCACAAATCTGGTCTTTATGGAAGAGTGGGTGAAAGAAAGCCGTAAAGCTATTACTAATAAAAAAAATAAAATTAATAATAAAAATGCCATAAAAACTATCCCCTATTTTGTAGATGCTATAAATTTTGCGCAAACCAATCAATATACGCTTATTGCGATTTTTTTTTTTTTTTTTTACCAAATATGTAGAAGAATACATATTGGCCTAAACTGAGGGGAAAAAAAGTTTTTTTTTTTATATATATATTTTTGGGGGATATTTATTATAGCAAAAAGTAAAAAATATTGCTTTTTTTTCAAAACTGTCGCTCTTTTTTTGTTTATAGCGCAAAAAATAAAAACCACAGAGGTGATCAAATACCACCAAAAGAAAGCTTTCTTTGTGGGAAAAAAAGGACGTCAGTTTTGTTTGGGTACAACGCTTCATGACCGCGCAATTTTCAGTTAAAGCGACGCAGTTCAGAATCGCAAAAAGTGCTCTGGTCAGGAAGGGGGCAAATCCTGAAGTGGTTAAATATCGTGCCTGGGGGTGTCTATAGTATGCCTGTAAAGTGGCGCAGTTTTCCCATGTTTAGAACAGTACCACAGCAAAATGACTGTAATGAATTGTTGGGTCTCAGCAATATAGATAAAACTCATTGAAAAAAACGGCATGGGTTCCCCCCCAGTCCATTACCAGGCCCTTTGGCTCTGGTATGAATATTAAGGGGAACCCCGAACCAAAATTTAAAAAAAAAAATTGCGTGGGGGTCCCCCAAAAAGAAAATCTATACCAGGTCCTTCAGGTCTGGTATGGATATTAGGTGGAACCCTGCACCAAATCAAAAATGGCGTAGGGGTCCCCCCAAAAATCCATACCAGACCCTTGACTGAGCACGCAACTTGGCAGGCCGCAGGAAAAGAGGGGGGGAGTGAGAGAGCGCCCCCCCTCCTGAACCATACCAGGCCACATGCCCTCAACATGGGTAAGGTGCTTTGTGGTGCCTAATGCACCTTGTCCCCATGTTGATGGGGACAAGGGCCTCATGCCCACAACCCTTGCCTGGTGGTTGTGGGGGTCTGCAGGCGGGGGGCTTATTGGAATCTGGAATCCCCCTTTAACAAGGGGACCCCCAGATCCCAGCTCCCCTAGGTGAATTGGTAACGGGTACATTGTGCCCCTGCCAATTCACACAAAAAAAGTGTCAAAAATAGTAAAAAGGACAGGAGACACTTTGGGACAAGTCTTTTTATTAAAAAATAAAAAAATAAAAATGTCTCCGGATGTAAATCCATTTCACGCCGCCCGACAAACTAAAAAGAAAATAAAATGCAACAGCTCTGCCTCCATGGGAGGCTCCTGCCGAGTAACGCTTCTTCTCTGTGACAGCTGTTATATAGCTGAGGGCATGGCTACCTTCCTCTGATGTCACATCCATGATCAGTATTAAATGCCTTTTTTTTTCCTTCAGCAATGTCATTTTGCTGTGGTACTGTTCTAAACACGGGAAACATGTGCCACTTTACAGGCATACTATAGACACCCCCCAGGCACGATATTTAAAGGAATATTTCATTTTCATTGTTTCACTTTAAGCATTATTAAAATCACTGCTCCCGAAAAAACGTCAGTTTTTAAAACTTTTTTTTGCATTGATACTTGTCCCCTGGGGCAGGACCCGGGTCCCCAAACACTTTTTATGGCAATAACTTGCATAAAAGCCTTTAAAATTAGCACTTTTTGTTTTTCATGTCAGTGTCCCATAGACTTTAATGGTGTTTTCGAATTTGCCGCGAAAACCCCATAATGTTCGCTGTTCGGGGAACAGGCGAACACCCAATGTTCGAGTCGAACTTACGTTTGACTTGAACATCTGGCTCATCCCTAGCAGCCAGATGTCCCCGGGATAGGCCTCAGGCTCTGGCCTAGCAGCCCGGGGCCGCACAACACATGTCCACCCAGACAGCCATCCAGGTGGCACCAAACCCACACCACTTCACCCCACCCAAATAAATAGGCTCTCCCAGCAGGCCAAAGGACCCAAGAAGATCCCTGCCCATTGGCTGAGATACACTATCTATTCCTAATCTGTCCTTGCAATGCCCTTGTCTTATCTAGTCACAGAAGAGAGAAGTGCACCAATTCCAGAATTAGGGTGAAATCAATTGATCTCCTATCAATTGGCCGAGGCAACTATACCTGGCAGGTAAATTTACTAGCAACCCTGCCTAAACACCAGGGTGCTACACCATTTATCATTTTCCTTCCACTTCACAATTATCTGCCACTTTGTGTTAGTCTATCACAAAAAAAAACAAATAAAATACATTTACGTTTTTGGTTGTAACATGAGAAAATGTGGAAAATTTCAAGGGGTATGAATACTTTTTCAAGGTACTGTTTTATGCTCCTTATGAAAGACATCTAAAAATGTTTTTAATTTGCCAATACTCTCAGCTAATACCACTACCTGGTGAAGGGAGTAACACATTTTAACTGTTCTAAAAGTAAAGAACTCCTTATGCAATCTAAGATTAACCTCATTTTGTCCAACCTGAAATTGTTACAGTTTTTTTGCTATTGAAAAGAGCACCAACCACCCAGGCGGTGCTTTGGTTGGGTGGTGACTCGGCGGTTGTAAGCAGTGCTAGCTGTCGGGTGATGTTGCGCCGAGGCAGGTAAGCGAGACCTGGGAAGTGGAGCTGCAGGCTGGGGCTGGGAGAAAGGAGCCGCCACTGCCACCGCCGCCACCGCAGCCCCTCAGTTCCGTATTCTTTATTAATTTTGTTACCCTTCGCTGAACTATTTCTTGTTTAAGTATTTTATTAAAGATTATCAGAAAACATTGATTGTAATGAGTAAAGAGAAACATTTTACATCATAACATTAAGATAATCTTATTACAGGAATGTATATCTCTAGTCACATATGACATCACATGATTTTTTAGTTAAGAATTAAATTAAGACAGATCAATGCAGTAAATGAATAATTATCTACCTAAACAAGAATTATATATACATTTTATGTAGAGTCGCTAGTATATTTGGTGCTCTTTTCAATAGTGGAACATTATAGTTAATCCACCGCTGATTTGGGGCCTAATATTAGCATAATATTATGATGTGTCAACCAACTATAGTGGAGTTTACCTGAATTAAAAAGGTAATATGAAAAATAAGGAGGGTATCAGGGACCATGAATCAGACCGAGACAGAAGTATAGTTAAATCACACTTGTTTAATAATAATAAGGTAAACAGAGTAAGCGTAGTCAAAATAAGCCAGAGTTCAGTAACCGGATCAGGTAGTCAGCCAAGCAAATGTCAGAGAGCCAGAGATAAACGTAGTAGTACAGCAAGCAGGATCAGGAGCCAGAAGGAATGTCAACCAAGCAAGTCTTCAACAGGAACTCAGGAGAAAGTCTCTGTGATGTTGACAAAGGTGAAGGCAGACATCAAGTGAGCTGGATGACTTTAAGTAGGCAGGACTGACGAGCAGAATCAACAACAGCTGGGTAACTGTGGAGAGAGATGGGAGCTGTCAATTAGCCAACAGCTGAGTGGCCAGCTCACAGAAGGAAGGGCTGAGCCCAGCCCTGACAGAGGGGAAGGGATTTACAACAAGGAGGGGAAAGAAAGCAAGTGTAATGCTTCAAGCCCTGAACTATGCTGGATGGTGTGGATCACAGCTTCGGAAGTCTATGATTACTATATTCTTAACAGTTAACTTTAACCTTAACAGCTATCAGGTAGGAAGACTCAGATAAGTTTGGAAATACAATTGGTTTTATTTAGAGTGGTAATACACAGCCACGACGGGGAGCTTCAGAGGCAACTTAAGCTTAGTAGCACTACACAGGAATAAAGTTTATAGGAAATGTAAAGATACTTGCAGTGAGTGGATTCCTGGAGATGGGGTCACCCAGTGGCTTCTTGAGAGATGTACCGGTCTCTTATGTGGGAAGGAACAAGTAAGGTTTTTTTTGGGCAAAGTAAGTAGACTGTGGGTGGGGCAGGGGAGAGTCTCTGACTACTAGAGAGGAAGGGGCTCTGTCCGGCCCAACAAGTGGAACTTGGAGGGGCACTGTCCGGCCCAAAAGTGAGGTGGAAGACGGGGCTCTATCTGGCCCAAAAGTGAGATGATAGTCGGGGCTCTGACCGGCCCAAAAGAGAGATGGTAGTTGGGGCTCTGTCCAGCCCAAAAGAGAGATGATAGGGCTCTGACCGGCCCAAAAGAGAGATGAAAGTTGGGGCTCTGACCGGCCCAATAGAGAGAGATGACGGCAGTCTTCTGTTGGAGATCTTTACCTGGCATCAGGTTCTTAGCATGAACGTCAAGCAAATGGCGTTCGCTGTTTAAGTAGGGACAAGAGGAGGAGTCAGGTGATGTCGTTGTGACATCATCAATCTGCGATGGAGTTTGTGGAGATATCAGAGCTCCCAGTGGAAAGATAAGAATATTGCAGGAGAAATGTTGGAGCCTCCAGTGGAGAGATAAAAAAATTACAGGAGAAATGTCGGAGCCTCCAGTGGAGGGATAAAGACATTACAGGAGCGATGTTGGAGCCTCCAGTGGAAGGATAAGGACATTACAGCAAGTAGGAAGAGGGAGGAATAGGAGGTCCCCGAAGGTAGATTACTCACAGGGGGTAGAGGTTATGAGTGGTCCCACGCAGATGGCTAAATATATAAGATAATATAATGTATGGAACTGCTGCCACCTGAGTGGAGTATAGAGTTAAATTAATTGAAACAGTAGGTGTGGCGCTGTTCTAAAAAACACAATCCTAAACCAGGGATCTGAGTGCTCCAATGACGCACTCTAACCAGTGACTTGTATATGTTATTAAACCATCTAATGTGCAAAAAAGGAATAAATAATTAAATAAAGTGACTGGTGCTATTATAGGACTAATGTCTACCAATCTGATTAAATTGGTTGAATCATATAATAAAGGCCACGCCAGATGACATCTTGATGACGAAATGCGTAGGGTAGAGCTTCTAACGTCTTTGTGTCACTTCCAGTTTGCAGCTGTGGAACGCGAATCATCCCGGCTTCGTGTTTTTAAAATGTTTTTAACATACAGAGAGGATGTGAGTATGTTTTGAACTGTATACACTCAATAAACTTTTGGAAAATGGTATTATGCTATGGGAGCATAATTTCTCTGCATGTGGGTGATACGGATGAATACTTAAAAGAGCAAAGCAAAGAGCGGTCTCTAAAGGTGTGGATCTGGGCACTGCTGCACAGTGGCAAACACTGTGAACGTGAAATACCCCTTCGAGGGGTGAGTATTTTTGGTGAGTGCAATACCTATAGGGGCCACCATAAGAAGCACCAGCACAAAGGATACACGATTGAAGAGCACTTGTGACTTTTTGCAAAAGACTTTGTGTTTACAAAAGGACTATGTATATCAACTTGTTCACCAAACACCAGTCACTTTATTTAAAATTGCACCATTGTCACTTTATCATATAATTTCAACCAATTTAATCAAATTTTTAGACATTAGCCATATCATAGCACCTGTCACATTATTTATTTATTTCATTTTTGCACATTAGATGATATAGTAACATATACAAGCCACTGGTTAGAGTACTCAGATCCCTGGTTTAGGATTGTGTTTTTTAGAACAGCGCCACACCTACTGTTTCAGTTAATTTACTCCCAGATATATCTACACATTAAATCCTCATCTACCGTGGTAAAAGTTCATGGTCTTCGAAGTCCGGTGGCAAGCAATGTTTAATCCATAGTTTCCATAGATTATTCAACTTTTTAGACTGTTTTTATCTAAAGCTTCCATCTTCACTTGTAACAGAGTTTGGGTCATTCTATGTTTGGTATCAGCTAAATTCAGAGTAGGGGGTTTCCAAGCTTTAGCAATAATCTGTTTAGCAGCTGTTAAGAGCTGTATTAATAATTAAAACTGTTTTTGTTGTAGAAATTTCAGTCTTAAGTTTAGAAGGGCCAATGCCGGGTCAGGTGTAATAGTGCTTTCGAACATTGCTGAGGCAAGCAGGAAAATAGATTTCGAAATGTCTTGTACCACTGGACATTTCCACCATATGTATAAATGTGAACCCAGCTCTAAACAGCCGCGAAAACAGGAAGCCGAATTATCTGGAACATATTTAGAGATTCTAGCTGGAACTAAGTACCATCATGTGAGTACTTTGTATGCAGTCTCAACTACTATTACATTCGGTGAGGAAGATTTTGTTATGGACCATATCTCAGACCAATCTGGTGTATCAATAGTACGACATATATAATTTCCCCATTTGGCTATATAAGAGGGTGGGGATGCATTAGGTTTAGTAAGCAATTGAGAATAGAGTGATAAAATCCTTCCCCGACAATGTGGATCTTTCAAGCAAACTTTTTCGAAAATTCACAGTTTTGTCATAGCAATCTTAGTATTTAGAGAGGGAGTGTAGAATATTTTAATTTGTAAATATCAAAATAATTCAGATTGGGGAAACCCATAGGATTTACATAAATCTGGAAAAGGTAATATTGATGAATCTGAAACCAAATTGTGTAAGCATGAGATACCAGCCTTTGACCAGGCTCAGAAAGTCATGGGGGAAGTCCATGCTGGATACAAGGCCGGATTTTTGTGAATTGAAAGGAGTGGTTTATGTAAAGATTGTAGACCTTACATAGTTCTCTGTCTATCCCATAGTGATAAAGAATTTTACGTGATCGGGTTCAGAAGGTTCTTACGCTCCCTTGGACTTAACCATAATATATTCAATATCGGGAAAGGGTCACAGTCCACTGCTTCTATTGCAACCCAGAGGGGGGTTTCAGTAGTAGATTGATATTTTGACAGTTGTGCCACTTGAGCAGCATTATAATATGTCATGAAATACCCGAGCCACCCCGCAATTTGGGGAGATATAAGGTTTCTTTAGGCAATCTTGGTTTAATTTGTCCCCAAGTGAATTGTATCACTCTCTGCTGTATAATTGTTAAAAAATAAGCCAGGATGTGTATAGGGAGAACGCTAAATAAATATAAAAATTTTGGAAAAGTCTTGCTACGTCTTTCATAATATACCTTGGGGTGTTTGCTTTGCGAATTGGGGTCCTTTTGTAGGTGTTTCCACTGTCCTGGCACTTTAGGGCCTCCAAAAATGTGATAGGTAGTCAGGAAATTAGATTAATAATTGTATGCCCCTTGAAAGTCTAAAGGTGCTCCTGGGCTTTTGGGCCTTTCTATGTGGCTAGGCTGTGAAAAAGTCTAACACATGTCGTAGCAGAATGTAATTTGGGGTGTAATTCTAATTATGCCTATGCTGTGTATGAGAAATAATGTGTTCTTCATTTTCCAAGAATTTGTGACATAATGTATATGGGCCCATTTCAATGTGCCACCTCAGTCTGCAGCTCAGCCTTTGCTGAAACTGGGCAATATGAGTATAGAAAAGAATCCCCCCCTTTAAAATAATAACATTTTGTTGCTTTGCAGCCTGTAATGAAGACAGACACAGTCTTTGTTGTATCCAGCTGTATTTACTCAGTGCAACTTATAACATCTAAGTGAAAGATATAACACCAGAAAAAAAAAAAAATGAAAAAACAGAATCACTGAGTTGGTAAAAGGATCACCCCCCCACCTAAAAATGACTTGTAAACTCAATCAGTCATAGCTATTCACCTTCCCGATGGCACACAAAGCCATTTGACTTTCAATTGTGATCAGCTGTGGTCATTTTGATTAGCTCAACATGAAAAGAGCGTTCCTGGAGCATTTCTGTCCCTTGTAGTATAGTAAATATCACATTCTTTTCTATACCCACTGTACATATACAGTATACATACCCTTGAAGTGGCCTTGCTCGCTGAGGAACTGCTTTTTTTGTCTAGTTTGACATATGTGCCTTGGATGTAGTGTCAAGAGACCTCTTGGGTCAAAGTTTTCTTTTCACGTGGATTTTATTGTTTACAGTGGACTAACTTTCTTTTCACATGGATGTCACTGGTTATTTATATATTTATGTGGTTTCACAAGCTACTGTGGAAAAGACTTTTCATTTATTTAATATTGATCTAACTATGAAAAATATCTCATGGTACTGTTACAGCTTCTAAACACATTTATATTTTGTTTGATGCACACAAGCGCGGTTAAGATTTCTTTCTTCTACTTTATATAAGTCACTCGCCCAGTCCATATCTCATGCAGAGCAAGTTCTTAGGTTCTGGCGTTTCCCCCCCTTGTTGTGCTCCCATACCAGCCCAGGCACATAATAAGCTGCCACCACATTGCATCTGTATAGTTATGGACTTTTCTTATGAAAGCTGTTTTTAACAGATTACTGCTGCCTCCTCAACTTACTAATGAAAAAGCATCTCATCACAAAGTATGTTGAGTGAATTGTGTATGAATGGTGGAGCCCCCATTGTACTATAATAATGGATAGTCATTTCAGATTTTTTTGAATAATTATGTGGAGTTCCTCTGTCCTCTTTGCAGGGCAGTATTTATAATAGGCAACTCTTTTTTTTATGTACTAAGGTATTGATTTTAAAACTCATGTGTAAATAAATTTGGCTTTTTATATTGATAAATTGGTGACATGTCTGTCAAAGTGTCCTAAAAATACTTATTAGTTAAAGGGTTTACTATATTGAAAGAGGTTTAGTACAGTATACTGTATGTCCCTGTATTGTATAGATTATTAAAGGTGATTTTTTAATGCTGGGTTCACACTTAGATCAGATGCGGCTCAGAGCAGGCAAGGGTCCGGTGCGTCACCGTTCTCCATTTTAGGGATAAATCAGGCCAGAATTTTTGCTTGAATTCTGATCTGAAACAGAGCCAAAGATGCACAAGACTCCTGTGCAATCCACTCCGCAGCCACCACGGAGATGTGTGAACCGGCACCATTGGGAGCCGGGCACACTCTCCTGTCATGTGAATTGAATCGCACTAGTGTGAACCCAGCCTAAAAGTACATCATTTTATAAAAGTCAAATTGAGGAGATCCTTTCAGACCAGCTGTTACCTGCCCCAGATTATCCAGATGTGCAGCATGGTGTAGTGTGTTTTGCCTGCCCTCTAGAACAACTAGTACATTTCCAGGATGGGTACAAACCATCTGACAGTTTTCATATTAAGTAATTTATTGGACATATTTATTGTAACATACCAAGCATGTGGCTCAGATAACATTGGCAGCTCACCTAATAATCTGATGTCTTGGCCAAAATGATTTGAAACCCTCTGTCTCGACAAAAGCAGGATACAGAGACCTATAGGAAACCTTATGTATGTGTAATTGTCCATTGTATAACTTTTTGTTTTAAATCTCACTGAACCTTTGACCTATACCTGCTATAGTTACTCCTATCTTTATCTGCTTTACTCTGTGTTCTGCATCTCATAGATGTTGTCATGCTTTGATTTATCTGAATATTTTAGGAAGAGATTAGGTTTATTGCATTATAAATATACTGGCATAGTTACATGCCCTTTACTTTTATTATAACTATCTATAACATTCACTGCCCATGTTTGGCCATTTCTGATGTTGTAACTGGTTCAAAAAAAAAAAAAGCTATTGATAAATCAGTGATACTGATGCATATAGCAACAAATTCGCTTGCTTATCTTTGTAACGCATTAGGAAAATGGCAACTAGAATAGGATTGATTCCACTAATCAAAATAAGTTTTATATTTTCTCCTGTTCTTACCATCACAATCAATGTGTCAAGTCATTTAGGCAAGTTAAGAAATAGAATTGATGTTGTTGTAGGTCAACTGCTGCACTGAAATTGTTCATTCAAAAGGTATGACTACAACTTCTTATGTAAGAAACCAATGTACTTCACCGAGACAATTGTATTGCATGATGCGACCAGATGATATGGGTATCAATAAATAGCTCAATAAAAATGGGGAATACATGCTTCTGATTTCAAACATTATTAATGCTTATTGGGTCTTTTCTGAGTTGTCCAATCGGGGATGCACATTACTGAACAGGAAGATTTCCAACTTGCTTGAAAAGCTAACTAAAAGAAGGGCTGATAAAAGTGGTTCTGATGGATTTACAGTGCATTTTCCTTTGAGGAAGCAGATCAGTGATGCAGGTATAGTGTATGTGGACCTTGTTCTCCAGAGAATCCTCCTTATCTAATCACAACAAAGGAATTGCTCAGCAGATGTTAATCTATTGGATATGTACTGAGGGGTGCCTAGTACAAATGTGCATATCATTTAAAGGTCTTTATTGGTTAAGAGCATCAAATATAGCCAATGCATTTCAGGGGAAAAAGCATCTTCCCTTTTCAGGGCTTGAGCAGTGAATGTTATTGGAATGGAATGTGCTAAAGGAAACTTTTTTTTTTTAAAATAAACATGTTACACATACATGCTCTCTGTAATGGTTTTGCACAGAGCAGCCCTAATCTTATTTTTTGGTATAATCGAAATATACCCAATGCACATATTCCTGGAGTTAGCTGTGTCAGTGGGTGCCGCACCGACCATTGGCTGGAAATTGTAGACATTCAAAGCAGAAGATATGTCACCAGCACACCAAGGATTCACCAAACAGATCCAAAGCTTTATTCAGTGGTCACAGCATATGACAAAGACAATGTTTCGGAGCCTCGCAGGACCCCTTCAAACAAAAACAACAATGTCAGTTCAAAAGAGAATAATAAATAAAACATTCACACCATTGTTTTTAACCAGTGACTAAATTGTGGGCCAGATGGAACACTATTCCTTTTCAGTGGCACTCTCATCCTTTCCTTGATTGCCAGTGAGACACTGTAGGTTACTCAGACTACACCTGGCCATTATGGTCACTACTGGAGTGATCCACCAAACCTTTCACCTGCCACAATTTCACCTCACCCTTCCTCAACCCTTATAAAGAAACTATCCCTAAATCTATTTGTCCTCACCTTATTATCCCTAAAGCACCTACCTGATGGCATTAATTAAAATAAATGATGACCTGGATGAGAAAAATCCTTCACAATACTCTCTGCTGTATGGAGATTGAACTATATGGGACTGAAATATATCAGCCAAGGAGGGTGGTTTACAGCCTATATTTTTTGTGCAGTATAAATGACTTTCTGTAGGGCAATCTTAACAGCCATTGAGCAACTGAAGTACCACACCGAAATACAGTACACCAGTACACTCTAAATGTATACTACACACCTTAAAAGGCAAATCAAAAGCTATTAGGCCTCTTGCACACGAATGTAGTAATTTACTGATGTTTAAATGGAGGATGTTGCTGGCAGAAAGATTCAAAATAAAAATTAAAAACCCAAGGTACAGTATGTCTTGTATGTGCATACGTGTAAAATTCTTATTCATACGCTTCTAGTTGCCAGTGTTGCAATTTACATGTATATGCTTGTATTCACAAACATATACAGGGGTATGTGGGTAAATTACTGCCCTCAAACATAATTTTTTTTTTTTTTTTTTTGGCTCTGAACTCATTGCTACATTAAAAAAGCTATGCTGTGTGATATGAGATGATTAGACTTAATGTAATAGATGTGCTTTTAGTGATCTTCACATAAGTCCAAACTGTTTTTTAAGCTCAGGGCAATTCACTTTTATTAAATTCCAAAAACATACTCACACAGAATTCAATATCAACAAAACATGAACTGCACAGCACCGCTGCTATGAATACTGGTTCTTCAGACAACCGGCTCTTCAGGCTTGCTCAACCCTGTAGATTACAGCACCTTGCCACCCAGGCCCACTGTACAGGGTTTTCCAGCCCCTGGAGACTTCCCGTACTCACTAGTTGCCTCAGCTTTCTTGGATTCCCAGACCCTCTCTTGGTCTTCCAACTTGTGTAGCTGTCCTGACTTTCACAGTCTATGGTGTGCAGTCTCGTTCAGGAACCCACAGCTCTCCTGACAGGGATCCTTACACCAATTGCAGCAACTACCCTGAGCTCTCATCAGGTCTGGCTTATAATGGGTTAGTGCGCCTGGATACATGCACAACCTGCAGGCTTCTAGTAAGAACTGGACATAGGATTGAAGGTCCCATCCCACCCAAGACACTTTGGAACTAGGGATGATCCCGCGGTTCGAGTCGAATGTAAGTTCGACTCGAACATTGGGTGTTTGCCGAATACCGAAAATTATGGGGCGTTTGTGGGAAATTCGAGCACCCACGGAACGTGCCATAATGAACGGCAAGACCGTCAATACACTGTGAGATCGCAGTGCATTGACGGCTGCTGATTGGCCAAAGCATGCACCTGACCTGCTGTAATGTTGTAATGTATTGTCGGATCCCAGCAATATAGATGATTATAATGTATTGTCGGATCCCAGCAATATAGATGAAAATCATTGAAAAAAACGGCATGGTTCCCCCTCCAGTCCATTACCAGACCTAAAGGGCCATTACCAGACCAAATGGTACGTCTGCGCAATTGTCAGTTAAAGCGACGCAGTGCCGAATCGCAAAACGTGCTCTGGTCAGGAAGGGGGCAAATCCTTCTGGGGATGAAGTGGTTAAATATCGTGCCTGAGGATGTCTATAGTATGCCTGTATAGTGGCGCAGTTTTCTCATGTTTAGAATAGTGCCACAGGAAAATGACATTTGTAAAGGAAAAAATGTCATTTAAAACGGCTCGCGGTTGTAATGTATTGTCGGATCCCAGCAATATAGATGAAAATCATTGAAAAAAACGGCATTGCCCCCCCCCCCCAGTCCATTACTAGGCCCTTTGGATCTGGTATGGATATTAAGGGGAACCCCATACACAAATTTAAAAAATAATTGTGTGGGGGTCCCCCCAAAATCCATACTAGGCCCTTCACATCTGGTATGGATTTTAAGGGGAACCCTGAGACAATTTTTTTAAAAAAATGGTGTAGTGGTCCCCCCAAAATCCATATCAGACCCTTATCCGAGCACGCAACCTGGCAGGCAGGTTAAGACGGGGGGATGAGAGAGCGCCCCCCCTCCTGAACTGTACCAGGCCACATGCCCTCAACATGGGGAGGGTGCTATAGGGACAAGGGCCTCATCCCCACAACCCTTGCCCGGTGGTTGTGGGGGTCTGCGGGTCGTAAACGGGTGACCCCACCCCCTCTGACATTACGTGACGTCACATAATGTCAGAGGGGGTGGGGGTCACCTGTTTACGTCACCAGGTGGCCCCACCCTCAGCTATATAACTGCTGTCATCACGAAGAGGCTTCAGTCAGCAGGAGCCTCCCATGGAGGCGAAGTTTTTCCTGTTTTTTTTTCATCGGGTCGCAGGATGCTGTGATCGAAGATGAATGGACATCGCGGGACAGTTTTGTTTTTCTTTAATAATGGACTTGTCTCAAATTGTCTATTTTCATTTTTAACATTTTGACACTTTTTTTGGTGAATGTGTAGAGGTACAATGTACCCCATACCCATTCACAAGGGGGGGGCGGGATCCGGGGGTCCTCTTGTTAAAGGGGGCTTCCAGATTCTGATAAGCCCCCACCCGCAGATCCCCACAACCACCAAGCAAGGATTGTGGGGATGAGGCCCTTGTCCCCATCAACATGGGGATAAGGTGCTTTGGGGGCGACCCCAAAGCATCCTCCCCATGTTGAGGGCATATGGCCTGGTTTGGTTCAGGAGGGGGGGCGCTCTCTCGCCCCCCCTCTTTTCCTGTGGCCTGCCAGGTCGCATGCTCGGATAAGGGTCTGGTATGGATTTTGGGGGGACCCCTAAGCCATTTTTTTTCATTTTGGCTCGGGGCTCCCCTTAAAATCCATACCAGACCTGAGGGTCCTGGTATAGATTTTGGGTGGGACCCCATGCCATTTTTTTTTAAATGTAGGTACCAGGCCTGGTATGGATTTTGGGGGGACCACCACGCAATTTTTTAAAAAAATTTGACGCAGAGTTCCCCTTAATAACCATACCAGACCCAAAGGGCCTGGTAATGGACTTGGGGGGGTGGGGCTTTGGGACCATGCCCTTTTTTTCAATGATTTTCATCTATATTGCTGGAAACTGACGATGCATTACAGCCGCGAGCAGTTTTAAATGACTTTTTTCCCTTTTTTTGCATTGATACATGTTCCCTGGGGCAGGACCTGGGTCCCCAAACACTTTTTATGGCAATAACTTGCATATAAGCCTTTAAAATTAGCACTTTAGATTTTTCATGTTCATGTCCCATAGACTTTAACCGTGCACAAATGTTTGTACAAATGTTTTGCCTGTTTGCAAGTTCTGGTGCGAACTGAACCAGGGGGTGTTCGGCTCATCCCTATTTGGAACCTTCAAACTCCAGGCCCCGATCTGGGACTACAAAATCTGGAGAAAGCATAAAGGGAGGACCAGGCAAAACAAACATACTGTTTAAGCAGATTACATTAAAATATTGAAACTGGGAAAAAAAAGCATTCTATACAATACCAGTCCCCACCCAGCATAGGGGTTAGTATTGCCCTAACAAGAGGGCCACCTACTATGGCGGTACTAGCTTGTATATTCATACTGACCAGGCTGGATTTTAAGACAAAGGGGAAAAAAGACTGCTAGTTTGCTGCAGAGGAGCACCAGACTTTTCCATATTTCAAGGGCTTAAATGAGGCATGTTATCTTGAGTGTATATGTTTATGGTGAGAGCAGCTAAAATGACCATGCAAACTAACCATAATAAAACTGTTAATAAACAAGTTGCAACTATTAAAGACACCTCAGGCCTTAGTTTCAAATCACACCTGACTCCTCACCCTTGATCAGCAATTTAATAATGTATTTTATTTTTCTTGCTTATCTGTCATAGACAGAGTATATGGATAAGTAGCTATAGCCAAAAAAATGATTTCTTTCAATCCCTTTTCTGTATGAGGCATACACAAGTTTTAAAGGGTTTCCAGGAAAACTATTATATAAGTTGAATTTTGAACAGGTTCGAATTATCAAAAGTCTCCAAATAATAATTTGAGTTGGACACTAGTGAATGGTAGAGCTATTAATTGTGTCAATGGATGTTGTCATGTAATGTAATTTAACAAGTGACCTTTACCTTGGACAACTTAAACGGAAAAAAAACTGATTTATAAAGCTTTAAAGTGGCAAGTATCACTTTTGTTAATGATTTTCTACCTTGAGTAATGAGTAAAGCTAAACTAAATCACACATTCACAAGTGTCTCTCAGCAAGGTGACACCACTTACGCTACTGGCCACATACAAAATTAATTTTGTATTTGAATTTTTCCAGACTGGATTGTTTATTTGTGACATCAAAGTTAATGAAGTTCTGTCCTCTGGCTTTAACACTGGACTATAGCAGAAAAGTAACAATATTTTACTCAGCTTTGCCTGAGGAGCTCATATTCGATGGCTGGGTGCTACATGTTTACTGCATACCAAGATGAGACAGGTATGCTATGCCAACTTTCTTATATATTTATCTGTACTAACCTTTTTTTATCACTTATGTTTTTTGCACATATAATAAGTGTTTAAAAAGTTTTATATGACTGTCGTGCATAGTTCAATAATAACAATAATATGCTGTATTTTCTGATTTTAAAAGCTTTTTTGAAAATGTTTTATGCCATATCTTCTATTTTATTGGGGCTCTTACTAGCAGGAACACCAGCTCCTGCATTTGTCTTTCATCTGTTTACTAGTAGGACATAATTCTGAACCTACTGAAAAATATTTGGAAAGGTGTAAGACTTAGGGACACATGATGTACAGATTGACAGGAGACCAGCAGATACATGAAACTTTTTTTGACACTTATTACTCATGAAATTAGCAAATAAAGAAATGTTTTAAAATCACTTATTTATGTTTCAGCTGCCATAGTTGGATTAAAAAAAGAAAAAAAAAAAAATATATATATATACACACTTTTTTAGCATGTTGACTGCATCTCCTGAGTAAATTAAAATGGGAAATTTCCATGACTGGTGTATGTTATATTATTTATATATATATATATATATATATATATATATATATATATATATATATATATATATATATATATATATATATATATATATATATATATATATATATTATAACATACGCTAGTCATAGAAATTTCCCATTTTAATTTACTCAGGAGATGCAGTCAACCTGCTAAAAGTGTAAATCCCCATATTCATGTTCTGCACTTGGCTATGGCCCTAGTGGACACCTATAGTTGTCATTCTCAAAATCTTGATAGCCCTGCTTATGATCATGAGAAAATACAGATCAATGTGTTCTAGCACTGTCTTCTCTATATTACAATTTTGACCACACAATGGAGCACAAAAGGGAATTATAAAACACCAAATACTGTGATAAAAAGCTGTAGTAAATGTAGGTACACAGATTGGTTCTGGTGGGCAGGAAGGACAGTTCACACGCTTTCTACTGTTAAAGTAGCACTGCAGCTCCTTTAAGGCTGTAAACGTTGCAAATGTGATTTTTTTTCACTCTCATCTTTACCCTTGAGATGGAACCTCAATACATTTTTGAGGTTTGTCTTGGAATGCTGGACAGTTTTGCTATTAAGGTCTTCATACTAGCCGGACTCCAACACATGAATGTCACCTGAAATGTAATTCATAGTTCTTCTACTAGAGAATAGTGGTACAGTGGGGATGACATGAATGAAAGGCACTGAAATTCTGGGTTTGAATCCCGGTACTTTCATTCATAAGGTTGAGTATTATCAGCCTGCTGATTGGACCACGTATGTTTATGGGGTTGTGTGATTATAATAAATAGTCATGTGCTGGAGATTAAATTCACAGTTTTTTATATCTCTAAAGCTGGGTACACACATGTCAATTTTTTTAAAAATCATTCATAAGATTTTCGGGTAAATGAGTTCATCAGAGCACACGATTACAATTCTTACAAAAGCGTGCAAAAATATTGTTATGAGACTCTGCTGAAGACATTTGCTCTTGAGACCCCTGGTTTCCACAATCAGCATGGCAGATATGAGTGGGTCTCTTTCTTTCAGATGGATTTCTTTTTATTTATTTTATGTCATGAAGAAGCAGGAATACCTTGGAACACTCCTTTTTATAGCAGGAGGAATGTGAGTCTAAGTCAGGCATAAACTGAGCCATAAATGATAGGAAGGGTAGGGAGATCTTGCTGTTGGAGTCATAAGAATGATAAGAAGTCAGACTCTGGTACTAACTCATCAGTCTAACTCTATACCGGCGGGATCATGATAGAGATGTTTCGCTTGATAGTATTACAGTTTAATGATTACATTTCCTTGGGTTGCTGTATAAACTGAATGTGTCACAAAACCAAATGTCTCTAGTGCCTCTGATGGAAAAACCCAATCCATGTCTCATGCACTGCATCTAGATTCAGGGAGGTGAAGCTGAACTTCTGTAAGGTTCACTCTAATGCCCCGTACACACGGTCGGACTTTGTTCGGACATTCCGACAACAAAATCCTAGGATTTTTTCTGACGGATGTTCGCTCAAACTTGTCTTGCATACACACGGTCACACAAAGTTGTCGGAAAATTCGATCATTCTGAACGCGGTGACGTAAAACACGTACGTCGGGACTATAAACGGGGCAGTAGCCAATAGCTTTCATCTCTTTATTTATTCTGAGCATGCGTGGCACTTTGTGCGTCGAATTTGTCTACACACTATCGGAAATTCCGACAACGGATTTTGTTGTCGGAAAATTTTATAGCCTGCTCTCAAACTTTGTGTGTCGGAAAATCCGATGGAAAATGTGTGATGGAGCCAACACACGGTCGGAATTTCCGACAACAAGGTCCTATCACACATTTTCCATCGGAAAATCCGACCGTGTGTACGGGGCATTAGAGAAATCAGCATGCAGTTCAGAAGTCAGAGAATGGCAGCATCCTCCAAAGCTTTTGTTTGCATCAAAACAGAGTTAAAGCTGAACTTTATGCAATTATCCTAATACACAGTTGACAGGTATAAATGAAAGTTGCCCTACCTGCCAAAGGATTTGTATTTCTTTGTATCCCGTCCTGCGGCTGATGACCTGACTTTTCTCTGCTGCAGTTATGCATCAAAGCAAGGCTACCCCTCTTCCCCAGCATGTGATTGGACACACTAAGGAGCAGCAACAAACTGAGGAGGTCATTTGTCTGCTTTCTCCTCATGTCAGCATGATCCTTTGTAGCACAAATGGCTACAAGTGCTTCCTCATCTGCTCTGAGTGTTGCTGTACAGGGGTTTGCAATGAAGATGAAAGCAAGTCAAATTCTGATGTATTTATGCACAAAATAGTATCCAGTTGGCACAGAACACAGAATACTTTAACTTCTTTCATATTCAACCAGCAGACTGGGATGGGTGCTTGACCAAGCTGTACTGTTTAAAATAGAATTCCAGGATAAACCTACAGTAACTGGAAGGGAGTTGCTGCTCACCCCTTGGATGTTAAAACAAAAAAGAAAGAAGGTTTCCCCACAGCGGGGTTTTTAGGCAGCACAATAATGGATGTAGTCAATGTTGTAAGAAAAAATATATAACAATTTTATTGAAAGCTATACCAAAAAAGGTTAAAAACAATGAGCTCCAGTGGGGAGTGCTTAAAAACTAAATAGCTGAACATACATAGCAGACATATATTCATAACACAATTCCTATCATGAACATAAGACCTGACGCGTTTCAACCCTTAATAGTTGGGGTCTTCTTCAGAGGTTCGGTCTGCTAAAAAGAACATATAAATGACATTGGTATATACATGCATAACTTTCATTGCATAGTATAGTAGTAATTACATTCATGATGCAATACATCAATATAGAATAGTTACCAGAAAAGATGTATGTCCAATAAGCGAAGGAAAACTTCCCACATGGAGATCCCTTAAAATGATATGCTGTATTTCCCTCTCAAACCAAAAGGGGGCACAAGATGTCTCCACCGCCACCTCAACCCAGACCGGGGTAGTGAGAGGCAAAGTGACTTACAAGAGGCCACACACTCGGGCGCCGCCCGCCACAGCAAGAAGCCGGCCAACGGGCACTAGGAACACCTAGGATGAAAAATTGATGGGACAGACTAAATACACACCCCAAAAAAAAAAAAAAAAAAAAAAAAAATCAGATTTTTAGTGGGCAGAAGCAACCACCAAGGGACCAGAGTCACCCATATGTAGTATCTATAGTGCATGTGGTTCAAGCCAAACCAAAAAAGGAGGTTCCAACCATATTTATATGGTATGTCTTTAAAAACTAATAGGATAAATAGTATCAATAGTATATAGCTATAAGGATATTGGCAAAAAACTCCTTTCAAATGAAAAAAGTGAGGTAGTGAGAGGTGTGGGAAAAAAGAAAAAAGAAAAAAAAGAGAGAAAAAGATGTGGAATTAGTGGGAGCATGAAAACATCATGCAAAGAAAAAATGAAGTGTAAGGGGAAGGGGTGTGCTGTGAAGTGTAAGCAAGGAGATGAAGGGGGGGGGGGGGGGGAGGTGAGAGAAAGCAATGATGATGAGGTACACGCCTATTTATTACCTCAAAAAGTGCTAGCCATTATATGTAACTGCATCAAAGAGCCCCATGAGGACTAGACTGACACCTGTTTGCCAACCCGGGATTGGTCACAGGTTATATGGGACTCAGAAGGTTAGTATCCACATCTAAGTCCACTAGTCTAGAAATAAAACAAAAGGGAAAAGGAAATGTTTTTGTATCTATGAAAGAAAATATAAGCATATTACGATAATAAATGATCAAACAGTAAACTATCAATAGCAGATAAAAGGGTCAACAGGCCCTAATTGCATGGGGTAGAACAATGATGCAGAGGCATAAGGCTAGGAGGACATACTTACTGGGTAGTGACCGCAGATAATGGCAAAAAGTGATGGTAAGCAATGGAGAGTGTGTATGATCATCCAAGCCGGAAAAGGATTGTGAGTCTATTGCCAATAGCACCTATATATCCTTGATTAATTAGGGGCGTGCATAGCCTGTCCCATCCCATCCCAGGTGTGTCCGGTCATCCAGCAGCTGCGTGGGGGGCAGCATGGCCGCCATTAGGGCAGCCGTGTGTGGCTTCCCCGGCGTCCAGGAAGAGCGTACGCTCCGAATTTTCGTCATTCTCGCCGAAATCTCGCGATACCCATGACGTCACGTCGCACGCGCGGGGCCCCGCGCATGCGCAGTGGCGAAGGGCATCCGAGAATGTTCAGGGACGCCGCCGGCAAGGAGGGATAGATCCCCAGTGCGGCGCACGGTGGCCACCCGATCGCCAAACGGGGGATAAAGGGGGGGGGAGGAGCCGTCTAATCGTGTCGGCCCATTCCCCCCCCCCCCTTGCCGGGAAGGCACGTCACCAATCACCCCCACACTGAGGAGCGATGGCGGAGAGAGCACCAGCGCCCCCCCTGGCTGGAGGGAAAACAAACACACATACAGAGAACATTGTATTTTAGGCTCATAAATGTTAAATTCATGTTACGTTAATACATTACATACAAGTAAGCAGAGCGTCAGTAAAAAGGAGAAATTCAATCATATGCAATTGGTAACCACATAGCATCAAAATGGAAGATAGAAAAAAGATAGAAAAACAATGAGCCAAAAGAACAAAGCAATATAAAATAAACAGTATGAAATAAACATAAAATATACAAAAATATGTATAAAAAAAATGTAACATAATCAAATCAAAAATATATAATGACACCGGAGGCGAGAAGAAGAGAAAATGAGAGGGGGGGTGATTGGTGACGTGCCTTCCCGGCAAGGGGGGGGGGGGAAATGGGCCGACACGATTAGACGGCTCCTCCCCCCCCCTTTATCCCCCGTTTGGCGATCGGGTGGCCACCGTGCGCCGCACTGGGGATCTATCCCTCCTTGCCGGCGGCGTCCCTGAACATTCTCGGATGCCCTTCGCCACTGCGCATGCGCGGGGCCCCGCGCGTGCGACGTGACGTCATGGGTATCGCGAGATTTCGGCGAGAATGACGAAAATTCGGAGCGTACGCTCTTCCTGGACGCCGGGGAAGCCACCCACGGCTGCCCTAATGGCGGCCATGCTGCCCCCCACGCAGCTGCTGGATGACCGGACACACCTGGGATGGGATGGGACAGGCTATGCACGCCCCTAATTAATCAAGGATATATAGGTGCTATTGGCAATAGACTCACAATCCTTTTCCGGCTTGGATGATCATACACACTCTCCATTGCTTACCATCACTTTTTGCCACCATCTGTGGTCACTACCCAGTAAGTATGTCCTCCTAGCCTTATGCCTCTGCATCATTGTTCTACCCCATGCAATTAGGGCCTGTTGACCCTTTTATCTGCTATTGATAGTTTACTGTTTGATCATTTATTATCGTAATATGCTTATATTTTCTTTCATAGATACAAAAACATTTCCTTTTCCCTTTTGTTTTATTTCTAGACTAGTGGACTTAGATGTGGATACTAACCTTCTGAGTCCCATATAACCTGTGACCAATCCCGGGTTGGCAAACAGGTGTCAGTCTAGTCCTCATGGGGCTCTTTGATGCAGTTACATATAATGGCTAGCACTTTTTGAGGTAATAAATAGGCGTGTACCTCATCATCATTGCTTTCTCTCACCTCCCCCCCCCCCCTTCATCTCCTTGCTTACACTTCACAGCACACCCCTTCCCCTTACACTTCATTTTTTCTTTGCATGATGTTTTCATGCTCCCACTAATTCCACATCTTTTTCTCTCTTTTTTTTCTTTTTTCTTTTTTCCCACACCTCTCACTACCTCACTTTTTTCATTTGAAAGGAGTTTTTTGCCAATATCCTTATAGCTATATACTATTGATACTATTTATCCTATTAGTTTTTAAAGACATACCATATAAATATGGTTGGAACCTCCTTTTTGGTTTGGCTTGAACCACATGCACTATAGATACTACATATGGGTGACTCTGGTCCCTTGGTGGTTGCTTCTGCCCACTAAAAATCTGATTATTTTTTTTTTTTTTTTTTTTTTTTTGGGGTGTGTATTTAGTCTGTCCCATCAATTTTTCATCCTAGGTGTTCCTAGTGCCCGTTGGCCGGCTTCTTGCTGTGGCGGGCGGCGCCCGAGTGTGTGGCCTCTTGTAAGTCACTTTGCCTCTCACTACCCCGGTCTGGGTTGAGGTGGCGGTGGAGACATCTTGTGCCCCCTTTTGGTTTGAGAGGGAAATACAGCATATCATTTTAAGGGATCTCCATGTGGGAAGTTTTCCTTCGCTTATTGGACATACATCTTTTCTGGTAACTATTCTATATTGATGTATTGCATCATGAATGTAATTACTACTATACTATGCAATGAAAGTTATGCATGTATATACCAATGTCATTTATATGTTCTTCTTAGCAGACCGAACCTCTGAAGAAGACCCCAACTATTAAGGGTTGAAACGCGTCAGGTCTTATGTTCATGATAGGAATTGTGTTATGAATATATGTCTGCTATGTATGTTCAGCTATTTAGTTTTTAAGCACTCCCCACTGGAGCTCATTGTTTTTAACCTTTTTTGGTATAGCTTTCAATAAAATTGTTATATATTTTTTCTTACAACATTGACTACATCCATTATTGTGCTGCCTAAAAACCCCGCTGTGGGGAAACCTTCTTTCTTTTTTGTTTTAACATCCAAGGGGTGAGCAGCAACTCCCTTCCTTCTCCTCAGTGTTTTTTCTTTTTCTTCAACTGTCAATTGGGTGGTTAAACACCCCTTCCCCTATGACACATGAGAATGGAAACATGAGCTCCAGTACATAGGTTTAATCTTTCTTTTTTGTTGTTGGTACCTATATGGTTTTAGTTGAGAATTGATATCAATATGAGTCATTTCCAGGGTACAGAATGGACAAATTTAATGTCAGGTTATGAGACAGAATTTGAACAAGGGGATCGAGCAAAAACTCAGATCTCATCTCTGTTCCATAAGCTGAATAGAACACTTGAGAAAAAATCTGCACTATTTTGGCACATCAAAACTTTGAATAGATACAAAGAGGATAAAATCAACCCTTTAGGTCTACGTATTCAAATATTTCCCAATTTAGATCAAATTAGCGCAGAATGTAAAAGCGAATGGGAGGCCAATCTGAATGCCTGTTCTCAGGAAATGATGGCCATCCTTACTAGGGAATACAACAAACAAATGCTACTACTCGACACAGAGATTGGCAACATAGACACCTCCTTAAAACCTTTTATGCAGCACACCCTGTACTCGGAGCTGCAGGCCAATCTTCGGAATGACCTGTCAACCTATAACAGGAATGTGCTGCAGAAAAAGGAGTTGAAGTTCTGGAGGGATCATGCTGCCTTCTCGGAAGGACGAGCATACAAATGGAATAACAACTCCCAAACAAATTTCCAAAAAAACAAACAATATGTATCACAGCAACAATCTAAACAAATTGGTGGTACATCAAAGTCCAAAAAAGACTTCGATTCCAACCAGAATTCAAAAACAATTAAAGAACGTGGCAAATTTAAGAGGAGCCGTAACAACAAGGGCTCCCCTGAACAGGATAGAAAAAAACGGATTATGGAGGCCCCTTCGGAACCAAGTCCGGAGACCAATAGAGAGGAGGTGAGACATGTAGGATCCAAATCTGATATATTGAATACAGCTATCAATGAAACAGATGTCCTGCCCAGTACGTCAACAATTCAAAAACACTCAAACCCACCACTAGGAGGTTCAAAACTTGGGTCACAGAATCTTTTAAACCAAACACAGGGATTCTCCCCATCCCAAATAAACAGGGGAGTAGGGAATTTGGATGCGTATATCACGCGGATTCCACAGAATCCCTCAGCGTGATAAACCTATCATCCTATTCACTATCTGCAGTTGAAATCGATGTGTTATCACGTGGACTGACCTTTTGTCCCCAAGAGAACTTCGATTTATTTGAAGTTGTAACCGATTTACAACTATTTGCACGTCGGCTCCTTTTGAAGAGCCTCCATGCAAAAACTGACACCGATATGGATATGACTGAATGGGCTACTTTCAGTATGAAAGAATTCAAAGCCCTGCGCGATTTGACGCTTTTATTCCAAGAAAACAACACTTTAGATCTTATAGATCAAATTGACTTGGAAACTCTACTAGAAAGCGCAAATGAACCTATCCAGAAATCTGCAATGAGTTTCAAAAAACCTTCTGGTAAATTTCCACCCCTCAGTCTAAACCCTAATATAGAGATTTTTGTTAAACAAACACTAAGAGATCTTTCCAAACTCCCGTACAAAAAAACACAATCACAGAACCTAACTGCTGAGGAATCGGCAGCTATTGATTCTTTATGTAATAATGTAGAAATCACAATAAAACCATCCGACAAGGGAGGGAACGTAGTTTTGATGGATAATCAGGACTACGCACGTATGTGCCAAGACATCTTAGATAATGAGGAATGGTACAAAGTCGCCACAAACAAAATGATACAAAGATCGTATATTAAATTCTATGATCTAATCCAGTCCGCTGTGGACAAGGGAGTTATTACCAGAGATCAGTATGAATTCATTCGAACTAAATATCCACGCATGGCCACGTTCTATAGTTTGCCCAAAATCCATAAGAGCCAAATAAAACCTCCAGGACGACCTATTGTCTCCGGGAATGGAGGGATATCAGAAAACTTGAGTAGAGTGATTGATTCATTTCTACAACCGCTCGTCACAAGTATGCCCTCGTTCCTAAAAGACACGATGCATCTACTCCAACTTATCCAGGAAGTATCTCTTCCACCCAATTCCTTTTTTGTGGCTATCGATGTTGAGGCCCTGTACAGCTCGATCCCCCATCACAAGGGGATCGAAGCTGTACGGGCACTCCTTCTAAGAAGCCACAAATATGATGTAGCATTAAATGAGTTTATCATTGATGCCCTGGAATATATCTTGAATAACAACTTCTTTACCTTTGACCACTCCCACTACCTCCAGGTGCAGGGCGTGGCCATGGGCACCTGTTGTGCCCCGGCCTACGCCAATCTGTACCTGGGGGAGTGGGAGAGGGCACTCCAAGAGGATGAGGGCCTCGCCACATACATGAGTCACATACGTGTGTGGCGACGATACATTGATGATGTCCTCCTGATCTGGGAAGGCCCTGAGGAATCCCTATTGAAGTTTTTTGATTGTATCAATCAGAATGATCGCAATCTAAAATTCACTATGACCTATGACTGTGACCAAATAACTTTCCTGGACTTGCAGCTGAGACGGACCTCAGAGGACCTCATTTCCAGCACTCTGTTTAGGAAAAGCACCGCAGGAAATACCATCCTCCATGCGGATAGCTTTCACCCCACAGGCTTGAAGAGATCTATCCCATACGGACAGTATCTGCGTTTACGCAGGAACTGTTCCGATGAGACTCTCTTCAAACAAGAAGCACAGAAATTACAAATTAGATTGCTGGCACGGGGTTATAGCCGCTCATGCCTGCGTAAGGCGTACAATCGAGCGGCCATACAACCCAGACATGCATTGCTATCCGGAGAAAGACCCAAGGGTGACCCCAATACGAATCCCACTAGGGTGATTCTACGTTTTTCCAAACAACATAAGCAGATCAGAAACATTATTGGCAGACATTGGTCCATTCTTCGAGATGACCCAAAGATTAGTAAGTTCATTGCAGATACCCCTTCAATCACCTACAGACGAGCAACCTCACTAAGAGACAAACTAGTCCAAAGCGAGTTTAAAAATGCACAAAAAAGAGGAAAGCACTGTTCCGTCCTGGGATCCTTCCCTTGTGGACACTGCTCTTACTGTCAGTACATAAGACATGAAAAGACCTTCAACCTTCCAAATGGAACAATTTTTAAACCATCACACTTCACCAACTGTCAAACACGGGGCGTAGTGTACCTCATGTCTTGTGAATGTGGGGCACACTACGTCGGTAAGACCAAACAAGAGTTCCATCGACGCATATCCAAACATATTTACCACATGCAAATTAGCAATCCGTATTTGCCACTTGGGCGACATGTGATGGAAACCCACAACTACAGAATGCCTAAAGTATCTTTCGCCGCACTCGACCGAGTCCATATACCGATGCGAGGCGGCGACTGGAATAAAATCCTATTGCAGCATGAACAGAGGTGGATATTTAAATTAAATTCCACCTCTTTCCCAGGACTAAACGATGCTATCTCCTTTGCTCCATTCCTAAAGGGCTTTGTCTCTGGTAAAACACAATAGGCATATTCCCTCTCTCTGGACTGTCTGAGAGTGGAATATGACGTAAAGCAGTTCAATAATCAGTATTTCATTGCTAGGATCCAGTCTTGCCCTCCTCCCCTTTCCCCCTCTCTCCCCTTTCCCCTCTTCCCCCCCCTTCTCCCCTCCCCCCCCCCTTCCCCCCCCCCCTTTCCCCCCCCCCTTTCCCCCCCCCCTTTCCCCCCCCTCCCCTCTTTTTTCCCCCCCTTTTTTCCCTTTCCCCCTCCCCTCCCCCTCCCTTCCCCCCCCCCTTTCCCCCCCCCCCCCCCCCACAAAATCCCCCCCTCTCATTTTCTCTTCTTCTCGCCTCCGGTGTCATTATATATTTTTGATTTGATTATGTTACATTTTTTTTATACATATTTTTGTATATTTTATGTTTATTTCATACTGTTTATTTTATATTGCTTTGTTCTTTTGGCTCATTGTTTTTCTATCTTTTTTCTATCTTCCATTTTGATGCTATGTGGTTACCAATTGCATATGATTGAATTTCTCCTTTTTACTGACGCTCTGCTTACTTGTATGTAATGTATTAACGTAACATGAATTTAACATTTATGAGCCTAAAATACAATGTTCTCTGTATGTGTGTTTGTTTTCCCTCCAGCCAGGGGGGGCGCTGGTGCTCTCTCCGCCATCGCTCCTCAGTGTGGGGGTGATTGGTGACGTGCCTTCCCGGCAAGGGGGGGGGGGAAATGGGCCGACACGATTAGACGGCTCCCCCCCCCCCCTTTATCCCCCGTTTGGCGATCGGGTGGCCACCGTGCGCCGCACTGGGGATCTATCCCTCCTTGCCGGCGGCGTCCCTGAACATTCTCGGATGCCCTTCGCCACTGCGCATGCGCGGGGCCCCGCGCGTGCGACGTGACGTCATGGGTATCGCGAGATTTCGGCGAGAATGACGAAAATTCGGAGCGTACGCTCTTCCTGGACGCCGGGGAAGCCACACACGGCTGCCCTAATGGCGGCCATGCTGCCCCCCACGCAGCTGCTGGATGACCGGACACACCTGGGATGGGATGGGACAGGCTATGCACGCCCCTAATTAATCAAGGATATATAGGTGCTATTGGCAATAGACTCACAATCCTTTTCCGGCTTGGATGATCATACACACTCTCCATTGCTTACCATCACTTTTTGCCACCATCTGCGGTCACTACCCAGTAAGTATGTCCTCCTAGCCTTATGCCTCTGCATCATTGTTCTACCCCATGCAATTAGGGCCTGTTGACCCTTTTATCTGCTATTGATAGTTTACTGTTTGATCATTTATTATCGTAATATGCTTATATTTTCTTTCATAGATACAAAAACATTTCCTTTTCCCTTTTGTTTTATTTCTAGACTAGTGGACTTAGATGTGGATACTAACCTTCTGAGTCCCATATAACCTGTGACCAATCCCGGGTTGGCAAACAGGTGTCAGTCTAGTCCTCATGGGGCTCTTTGATGCAGTTACATATAATGGCTAGCACTTTTTGAGGTAATAAATAGGCGTGTACCTCATCATCATTGCTTTCTCTCCCCCCCCCCCCCCCCCCCCCTTCATCTCCTTGCTTACACTTCACAGCACACCCCTTCCCCTTACACTTCATTTTTTCTTTGCATGATGTTTTCATGCTCCCACTAATTCCACATCTTTTTCTCTCTTTTTTTTCTTTTTTCTTTTTTCCCACACCTCTCACTACCTCACTTTTTTCATTTGAAAGGAGTTTTTTGCCAATATCCTTATAGCTATATACTATTGATACTATTTATCCTATTAGTTTTTAAAGACATACCATATAAATATGGTTGGAACCTCCTTTTTGGTTTGGCTTGAACCACATGCACTATAGATACTACATATGGGTGACTCTGGTCCCTTGGTGGTTGCTTCTGCCCACTAAAAATCTGATTATTTTTTTTTTTTTTGGGGTGTGTATTTAGTCTGTCCCATCAATTTTTCATCCTAGGTGTTCCTAGTGCCCGTTGGCCGGCTTCTTGCTGTGGCGGGCGGCGCCCGAGTGTGTGGCCTCTTGTAAGTCACTTTGCCTCTCACTACCCCGGTCTGGGTTGAGGTGGCGGTGGAGACATCTTGTGCCCCCTTTTGGTTTGAGAGGGAAATACAGCATATCATTTTAAGGGATCTCCATGTGGGAAGTTTTCCTTCGCTTATTGGACATACATCTTTTCTGGTAACTATTCTATATTGATGTATTGCATCATGAATGTAATTACTACTATACTATGCAATGAAAGTTATGCATGTATATACCAATGTCATTTATATGTTCTTTTTAGCAGACCGAACCTCTGAAGAAGACCCCAACTATTAAGGGTTGAAACGCGTCAGGTCTTATGTTCATGATAGGAATTGTGTTATGAATATATGTCTGCTATGTATGTTCAGCTATTTAGTTTTTAAGCACTCCCCACTGGAGCTCATTGTTTTTAACCTTTTTTGGTATAGCTTTCAATAAAATTGTTATATATTTTTTCTTACAACATTGACTACATCCATTATTGTGCTGCCTAAAAACCCCGCTGTGGGGAAACCTTCTTTCTTTTTTGTTTAAACCTACAGTAACTAGTCTTAAAATGCTCCCTACCCCCTAATACCACCTATACTGAGTAACCTGTGTAAGAAAAATGTATACACTTACTTTAAAAAAAAAAAAAATATTGGAACTTTTTTTGCAGGTAAAGAAATGTGAATTTATTGTTTTATTTATAGGAACCTTCAGAGCATTGCACCCGTGATCAACAGATCAACGATGCAATGTCAAGCTCCTGCAGACACTCAGGATTGCTTTCTGCCTGTACCTCCGATACTCACCACTGCCCTCGTAGTTCGTTCATTGGGAACTACAAGCCATCAGTCACAATGGCTCCATTCATTCACAGGAAACTGTGAATGAATGACACGACCATGTTGGTGGAGCCCCACATGAACATACTGTTCAACTGTGACAGCGGGTGTGGGGAGAAGACCACCCGTCTGCTGTCACACAGAGGAAGGTGGGGGGGAGAAGGTGCAGATGCTGGAAAATGTTACATGTTCCACCCTGAAAACAGGTGGAGCATATAACGTGTTCCAAAGGTGAAATTATCCTTTAAGACTAGTTAGTGTTATTCTGGAACTCTACTTTAACTGCACTGAAGGTCAGATCTGGCTGGCTATGCTCTCTGTCAGGGGTGCTTCATTCACACAACTGGCTGAACTCAATTAAAATATTTTTGAGAGTAAAAAAGCATGTGTATTTAGTTGTTGGCCTGGAGTTTGTCTTTTATGTTCACCACATAATCAAGCAGGCTTCAGTGAACTAGCTACAGTGCTACTGTTAGGTTAGAATGGTATTACGCAATGTATAACCAATTTATATGGCAGTGTTTAAACTGTATACCACTACTGTCACATTTTTATGGAACACATATGTTAAAAAAGCATGTGTATTTAGTTGTTGGCCTGGAGTTTGCCTTTTATGTTCACCACATAATCAAACAGGCTTTAGTGAACTAGCTACAGTGCTACTGTTAGGTTAGAACGGTATTACGCAATGTACAGTATAACCAAATTATATGGCAGTGTGTAAACTGTATACCACTACCCTCACATTTTTATGGAACACGTATGTGGAAAAAAAAGCTTAATAGTGAAATGTTTAACATGTAAGTGATAAAATGCTCACCTTTGAACCACTGTCAGCAGTTTTTTTTTACTGAATGTCATTCTTCAGCACACATGTACTAATATGACATTACTGATAACAAAGCAAAAACAGCCAATATAGCCATGCCAGCTTTTTGTGTGGCTTCTGTAATCAATATGACTTGACAACAACAATGTATTCTACAAATGTAGCTCCCACTTCTGGTTAGCTTGCTAGGTAGATTTCGGCTCCATTGTAGTGAATTGAGCAGTGATTGATTGTGTAGGTCTGTTCTGGATTTCCTGAGCTGAGAGTTTAATTACTTCCCCCTGGCTCTGAAAGAAGTTTCCAGAACTTAAGGTTGGGAGATTCAAATGATCAGTTGAATATTTATCATGCCCCAGCCAATCGCCGGAAAGAGGCGTTCAGGAGGTGGTTGGGTAGGTGATAAATGTGCAGGAAGCCTGAGCAAATTGTTCTTTCCTCCTCAGGAAGTGTAGGGTTCCAGTCTCCTGTGGGGCTTTTGCGAATAAGTGAAAAACCTGGTGAGCTGCTAAAATTAATTAATAAATAGAAATTAAGTAAATTAAAATAGACAGCTGCCAGCACTCAACACACTTCTCTAAATGTGACAATGCAAAATCAAATAACAATATGTGCGGCGCTAAGACCAACCAGTGAATGTATGGATAGGTAAATACATAAATAAATAAAAAGTGCAATATAATATAATACAGTAAAGTGAGTCCCTTTAGGAAATGACCTAATGCACAAATCTCATACTAAATGAATAAATATATTGAATTATTAATAGATTAACCCTGTGCAAAAAGTTCAAAAACGTGCAAAGTGCTCCGTGTGCTGCACACTATCCTTGATATATTAAATAAAGATTTGACAGTCCATCATAAGGAGATGGATGAAAGTGATGCTGGTGCCTTCATGCAGTGTGCACACAATCCTGGTGTACCCCTCCATCGGATGTACCCTCACATTAAGGGCTTTTTTAAAAAAAAGCCTGTGGTAAATATGTAACAGCTTGGGGATTCCTCCTGTGGTTCCTTCTTCCTGTAGTCACTTTTTTGGCTCAGATTTCAGATCAAACCCAACTCTTTCCTCCTGGTTAACAGTGACCTCCACTCATATATGCCACATATAGAAACAACGGATGTTTGCAATAGTGTGATATTGTTTTAAAATAATTATTATGAATTAAACTTCACAAAGATACACTCACATTACATAGTAAAAAAACAAGCCTTGGTTTACTAGTGTGTAGTGGGGTGATGGTGTCACCTGATGCCGGATCTGCAGCCCGGTCAGCGGCTCTCCCACCATCCTAAGCCTATGCTCCAAAACACTTCCTGATACCTTACACGTCAGTCAATCAAGCTCCTCCTACCGGTAGTGAAGAAACGTATTTATTTAGAAAGAAATGTATTTATTTAGTAGGAGATTTATGTATTAGGTCATTCCCTAAAGGGACTCACTTTATTGTATTATATTATATTGCATTTTTTTTTGTTTACAAACGTTTTTATTGTCGAATAGTATAATATCAGGATGAACAAGTGTTGAAAGTACAGGAGGTACAGTGGTAATATAACCATTAATGGCTGAACAATAAAATTCTTACAATGCATATCTCGTTGTACAGTACAATCATAATGCACCCAGTAAATCAGAGTAAAGGAAAACATAAAAAGAGAAACAATACAAAAAGAAAAGGGAAAAGAAACAAAAACACATTATTGTGATAAATGTGCATCCCATGCATATTAATATAGCCATCAATCCAAGGGGATGTTGTGTGGCCTTATACCTGAAGTCAGGAGGCTATGCAGCTATTAGAGGTACATTTTCATACAGATTCCATCTTTTGGGAACATGATCAGACCTATTATGATTCAGCAATTGGGGCCGAAGGATCCCCCAGTCTATCACTTAGCAGGTGGGCCATCCAAACATTCCATTTACGGTCAAAAATGTGCATGGAGTCCAGGAGAGTATGGTGTATTCTTTCCATAGTCCTAATGGACTCCATACGCGAAATCACCTGTGACCAAGGTACGTGGGAACGTTTCCAGTTCAGGGCTATTGTCCATTGAATAGCACTAAAAAGGGTGTGAAATAATTTCTGTAGTGGGATGGGAACCTCTGGGAGCTCTGCAAAAAGCAGACACATTGGAGAGGTCAGAGTAATCGAGATACCTGAGAGAAGTGTTATGAGAGACATTGTCTTATGCCATATGGCATCCAGGGCCTTACAGCTCCAGAACGTGTGCAACAGCGTTCCCCCGTCCTGGCATCCTCTAAAACATGTGCCAGGTACCAGGGGATATATTCTGTGGAGACGATCGGGAGTGTAATACCACCTGATGTGAAGTTTGAGAGTTGTCTCTTTAATGGATATAGATCGCGTACATTTGTGCATATTAGCTATCATATCTTGCCAGTCCTCCACAGGGAATTCTTGGGCCATCTCTGCCTCCCAGTCCTCCATTGCCTTAGATTTTTGAGGAGAGTTGTGGTCATTAAGATATCTATATAGAATGGATATGGTCCGCTTATCTCTTGAAGCCTCTCCACACAACGACTCAAACGGGGTCTTAGACAAATCAACTCCACCAGAGATAAGTGCTGAGTAAAAGTGTCGTATTTGCAAGTATTGGTGAAACTCGAATCGTCCCATATCATGGGTTTGCTGCAGATGAGCATAAGAGCAAAAGGAGGCATTCTGCAGCAAGGATTCAAGGTTCACCAAACCCCTAGCGATCCAGCTAAAGAATGATGATTCGGATGAGAAGGCCGAAGGGAAGAATGGTTCACCTAAAAAGGAGGATAAGAGGGGCCTATCTGATTGTAACTTAAACTTCTTGGAGTAAAGGGACCAAAGGTACAGTGATTGGCCTACTATAGAATTAAGTGGGGTGATATCTTTTGGAGTTATAGAGCGGGACCATAATAGACCTGGAAGGTGGTAGGGTGCCACCGAGATCTGCTCAAATTGTAGCCATGGTATAGAGGCGGGGGGGGTATGCCACTGCGCCAATTGAATGAGGCGGGATGCCAAGAAGTACTTCCAAAGGTCCGGGCAACCTAAGCCCCCCCTTGTCTGAGTTCTATACATCATCAAACGTCCTATGCGGGGTTTTTTGTTTTGCCATACAAATTTGAGCAGAGCCGACTGCATCATCAACAGGGTAGAGCGAGAAACATATAGAGGCAAAGACCTAAATAGGAATAAAAGTTTAGGAAGGATATTCATTTTTATTGCTTGAATTCTACCCAGAAATGATATACGATAAGAGGACCATTGATTTAAAAGGAGTTTAACTTTGGAGAACGCTGGGGGGTAATTTAAAGAGTATATTTGTTTGAGAGAGGGGGCCAGCTTGATGCCTAGATATTGCAAGGAGGTGTGGTTCCATGTGAATTTGAATTTATCTTTAAGTGTAGTTAATAAAAGTTGTGGAAGGTGGATGGGCATCGCCGTACACTTGCTAGGATTAATTCCGAGGCCTGTTAATTTTTGGAAGGAGTTTAGAGTGGACGTGAGGTTGGGGAGGGAGATTAAAGGGTCCGAAATAAATAAAAGTACATTGTCCGCATAAAGGCTAAGTTTAAATTCTCGGTCACCTTTCTTATAACCTCTAATGTTCTGGTCATTGGATATGGACCTAGACAGGGGCTCCATGGCGAGTGCAAATAATAAAGGAGAGAGGGGACACCCCTGTCTAGTTCCACACTGCAAAGAAAAATAGTCTGAACTACATCCCGGCAACTTTATGCGGGTCTTAGGGTGATGGTAAAGGGCTTTAAAGCCTTGTATAAATGCCCCCCTAAATCCAAATTTTAACAAAACTGTGTCTAGATACGTCCAGAGGACACTGTCAAATGCTTTATTTATGTCCAAACTTAAAAGCAGTACCTGGTTTGAGTGTGCATGGGCGTCCTGTAGAATGTTGGTGGCTAAACGGATGTTATCCGTGATCTGTCTCGATGGGATGAAACCGGTTTGGTCAGGGGATATCAAAGTCTGTATCACTTTAGCTAGCCTGTCTGCCAAGATCTTTCCAAATATCTTTAGGTCGTTATTAATAACAGATATGGGGCGAAAATTTTGAGGGAGAGTATGGTCTTTGCCTGGTTTGGGTATGAGGGACATGTTTGCTAGCAGCATTTCCTCCGGGAATTGTTTTCCCCTGAGGACCTGATTATACATGTTGGTTAGTGTAGGGAGTAAGGAGTCTGCAAATTTTTTATAATAGACTGCTGAAAACCCGTCCGGGCCTGGGGCTTTGGATGGCTTAAGGGAGGATATGATAGAAGCCACTTCTTCTGACGAACACGGAGCATTGAGGATATCAAGATGCTCCTCTGACAACTGGGGAAGCGAGAGGGTGTCCAACCATGTCTGCGTGGGTGGGGGAAGGGAAAGATCTGGGCCCGAAAATAGTTTCTGATAAAAGGAGGAAAAGATATTTAAAACCTGTTTAGGATGGGAAGTGAAGTTGCCATTGTTATCCTTCAATTTATAAAGGTGGGTCGGTTGGGATGATTGTTTTAGTTTACGGGCAAACATCGTGGAGGCTGAGTTGCTGTGAAGGAGAAAACGAGCTTTGGACCACCTAAGAGATTTTTCTATGTGTCCTGAGAGTATATCGTCAAGGGCCCTTCTCTTTTCAGTGATCTGCCGGAGCAACTCCAATGAAGTTGTCTGAGTGTGACTATGATATAATCGTTCTAGTTCTAAGGTGAGTTTATGAGTCTCCTGTTGTCTTTGGCGTTTTTGTGTTGTAGAGATTTCTATTAGGTGGCCTCTCATAACAGCCTTATGGGCTGCCCAAAGGGTGATAGGTGAGATATCCTCGACATTATTGATTCTAAAATATTCTGTAAGGCGATCCATCAGCTGGACCAGGATCCCCGGGTCTGTAAGTAGTGCTTCATTTAGGCGCCAAGACCTAGCCGTGTGGGGGAGGCCTAAACAAGAAATATTGGTGGAAACCATGTGATGGTCCGACCAAGGGCATACATGTATGTTGGCTGAGGTGGAATTCACCACTAGAGAGGGAGTGCAAAAAACATAATCCAGGCAAGAGTAACTATCGTGGGGGTGGGAATAAAAGGTGTATTCTTTCGAGCCTATATTATGGGCCCTCCATACATCTATTAATTGAGAGGACCGCAAGGAATACTGAAGGGATTTGGGAAAAGCCTTAGAGGTTGGACATGTCCTACTCCTGTCCAATCCTGAATGGGCTACCAGGTTGAAATCCCCTCCAATCAACAGATGGGGGGAGTGAAACCTTTCCAGGATCTGGAAGAAATCTTTAAAAAATGTGGCCTGTGAGGCATTAGGCGCATATACTGAAGCTAGGGTCAACTGCCTGTCTTGGATGGTGCCCTGAATAATCACAAACCGACTGCCTGGATCTTTATATGTCTGTCGGACCTGAAATAATACTGAATTCCTGATAAAGATAGCGGCCCCTCTAGACCTGGACCCATAGGTAGTGTAAAAGCATTGTTTAAACGTTTTATCAAAGTATGATGGGTGGTTATCGCTGGAGAAATGTGTCTCCTGAAGCAGTACAATATCCGCTCCAAGTGACTTATAAGCTTTAAATGCTTTCCTCCGTTTTTGAGGGGTGTTAAATCCTTTTACATTGTGAGAAATTACCTTGATACCCATAGTGGGTCAAAAGGTATAGTTTTAAGATTGGAATAGGGTCCAGGTCGAGAGTGGGCTCCACAACAGTATGAAATACCCTTGGGTGAGGCCCAACCAGGGAGTACAACCCCCACAGAATACATACATGTTTTAACTGAGATGGCAATACATATATCAAAATGACAGAGCCGTCTGAGTTGGGTAGCACAACAAAGCAAAAAAAGCAAAAAAATAAATAAAACAGGAAACCAAAGTGAACAAGAACCTAAAAACCAGGCCAAAAAATAGCCAACCATAGTCAAGGGGGGCAATGGGGGAAGACATCCCATATACCCAAAAAGTGGTGTTCATTCGGACCAAAAGGTCCAACACTCTATGTTTTTGTGTCCGTGTGATCTGCACGGATGCAGATATATCAGGAGGGTTTACCTGTGATGGGTCCGTCGGCTCCAACATCACTGAACAGATGAAGAGCCGGCCAGCCCCCAATATTGACGAGTGTGGGGTCTCACAAGCGGACGCGTCCAGGATTCCACATGGAGCCAGGAGAGTCTAGGTGCATCAAAGCATGGCAGGGGAGGATCAGAGTTCTCAACCCTAAGGGAGAAAAACCAAACAGAGCAGAGAGAGGAGACACCAAAAAGGGAAAAATTGAACAAAAAAAAAAAAAAAAAAAATTTGAATGCTGCTGCTTCTGTTAGTCCCGTCTTTGGTCTCGGCGGTCTCTTCTAGGTGGAGGAGTAGCCCAAATTGCTGAGTGCCTTGGTGTGGATGGTAGTCTGGGCAGAGAAGCCGCATCTAGGAGGCCCAGTTTCACAAGTACCTCTTTGCCTTCAGCCAGCGTGGTCACAGTGTAGGTCGTGCCATTATGAGGCACCTGTAGCTTGAAAGGGAAGCCCCAGCGGTAACGAATACTTGCCGACTGCAGCACCGACGTAACCTCCTTCATCTTCCTGCGTTTGTCCAGGGTAGTGGGGGAGATATCCGGGTAAATTTGAACAGGGGTCCCCTCCAAACGAATGCTAGGAGTGTTCCTTGAGGCCCTGAGGATATCTTCTTTAATCAGGAAGTCCTTGAGGCATAGCACTATGTCCCTAGGAGGCCTCTCTGGGGGTGGAGGGGGGCGTAAGGCCCTATGAATCCTATCACAGGAAAAGGCAGACAATGGGGAGTCAGGCAGGAGAGATTGAAATAGCTTCTGAACGGCTGGCAGCAATTCTGTCACAGATTCTGGGACTCCACGCACCCTAAGATTGTTACGTCGATTCCTGTTATCGAGGTCCTCTATGTGTGCTTGTAATTGTAAGACCGTTTCTGACAAAGATTCATGCTCTTTTCTAAGATCAGATAACCCTAGGGACAATTCATCATGCTTGGTCTCCAGCAAGTCCGTTCTACTTCCCAGAGCTGCAATCTCCAGAGACAGAGTATTAGTGGACTTATGCAGCTCTGATTGAAACTTCTGGGTGATTTTGTCATACATCAGGGTTAGACTTGCATCCAAATCTGCCTTAGTTAGTTGTAATGAGTACTCACAGTCTCCCAGGGAGTGTGCTGGTGAGGTAGCTGCAGCGGGATGGTGTGCCTGTGACTGTGTCCTCCGGGCGACATCTTGGGCCTGCATGTTCCCCTCTCTCACTCTTAATAAGTATGTGGTTAGGGATCTTTGAGCCGGTTTGGAGCGGCGATTTTTGGGTCCCGGCATGCGCTGGATGTTCCACCGGGGGTGTTAGAAAGAATTGAGTCGAAATTCAGCGTGGATGGCCCCGGGGAAGTGTCGTTCTCCTTCGTGGCTCACGGAGCTCTCAGCCCTTGCTTCCTCCTCGGTTCGCGCCGTGCATGCGCCCCCCTATATTGCATTTTTTATTAATTTATGTATTTACCTATCCATCCATTCACTGGTTGGTCTTAGCACCGCACTTATTGTTATTTGACTGTGGAGCTTTTGCCCCTGGGAGAAAGTTACTGAGACAATAGATTGCTGTTTGAGCCTTAGCAGCTGCTGGGCTGAGGACCGAGAGAAGATTGCCTGTGGATTACATTTGCTGGAGGTCACTGCACTAAAGTTCTGGGTCTGGAGAAGGATCTTGTTATCTCCCTCCCTAAGGATCTACCTCTGGATGCTGGGTGGTAGACAGCTTCTGGAACACTGTGAGTAAAGATCTTGATGGGGACTAAGAGCTGCAGGAGTGCCATAAGGGAGCTAAAGACTAGGGATGAGCTGAATACCCTCCTGTTTGGTTCGCAGCAGAACATGCGAACAGGCAAAAAAAGTGTCAAAATGTTAAAAAAGACCAGACACAGCTTTGGACAAGTCCTTTATTAAAAAATAAAAAAATAAAAATGTCCCACGATGTCTATTCATCTTCTTCCCAGTTACATAAACGGGTGACCCTGCCCCCCTCTGATGCCACAGGGAAGCCATGGGGAAGTCCCTATGGCGTCAGAGGGGCGGGGTCACCCGATTACATCACCAGGTGGCCACGCCCTCAGTTATATAAGAACTGTCACAGCGATAGAAGAAGATGAATGGACATTGCGGGACATTTTATTTTTTTATTTTTTAATAAAGGACTTGTCCCAAGCTGTGTCTTGTCTTTTTAAACATTTTGACACTTTTTTGTGAAATGGTAGGGGTACTTGTACCCAGTTACCATTTCAGACGGAGGAGGCTGGGATCTGGGGGTCCGCTTGTTAAAGGGGGCTTCCAGATTCCGATAAGCCCCCCGCCCGCAGACCCCCACAACCACTAGGCAAGGGTTGTGGGGATGAGGCCCTTGTCCCCATCAACATGGGGACAAAGTGCTTTGGGGACCCCAAAGCACCCTGCCCATGTTAAGGGCATGTGGCCTGGTATGGTTCAGGAGAGGGGGCGCTCTCTCATCCCCCCTCTTTTCCTGCGGCCTGCCAGGTTGCATGCTCGGATAAGGGTCTGGTATGGATTTTGGGGGGACCCCTACGCCATTTTTAAAAAAATTTTGGCACAGGGTTCCCCTTAAAATCCATACCAGACCTGAAGGGTCTGGTATGGATTTTGGGGGGCCCCTATGCCATTTTTACAAAAAAATTGGTGCAGGGTTCCCCTTAATTTCCATATCAGACCCGAAGGGCCTGGTATGGATTTTAGGGGGACCCCTACGCAATTAATTTTTTAAAATTTTGGTTCGGGGTTCCCCTTAATATTCATACCAGACCCAAAGGGCCTGGTAATGGAGGGGGGATCCCATGCTCTTTTTTTCAATTATCTGTATCTATATTGCCGAGACCCGACCATTACAGCCGTGATCAGTTTTAAGTGACAATTTTTCCTTTAGAAATGTAATTTTCCTGTGGTACTGTTCTAAACACAGGAAAAATGCGCCACTTTGCAGGCATACTATAGACACCCCCCAGTCACAATATTTAAAGGAATATTTCATTTTTATTATTTCACTTTAAGCGTTAAAAAAATCACTGCTCCCGAAAAAAAACAGCCGTTTTTAAAACAAAACTTTGCATTGATACATGTCCCCTGGGGAAGGACCCAGGTCCCCAAACACTTTTTATGACAATAACTTGCATATAAGCCTTTAAAATTAGCACTTTTGATTTTTCATGTTCGTGTCCCATAGACTTTAACGGTGTTCCGGCACCTTTTGAATTTGCCGGAAACACTGCATATTGTTCGCTGTTCGGCGAACACCCGATGTTCGAGACGAACTTACATTCGACTCGAACATCGGGCTCATCCCTACTAAAGACCAAAAGTGGCATTGTGGACTGCTGCGGTAGGGTCCTAGATATACTGGCCATTCCCTGCTACCTCCAAAAAAACTGTTTTTGGAATATTAGAGAGAGAGGTTTGTCCTCCTACTGTTGTTATTGATCGGTTTTGGAGTATCTTGTGACCCCCTAACTCCCTCTCCTGTTAAGGTTCTTCGGCAATAAATCCTACAAAGGCATCCTCTATACCAGTGATGGCGATACTTTTTGAGCCCAAGTGCCCAAACACAAAACCAACTTATTTATTTCAAAGTGCCAACACAAAATTAAACCTACCAGCGGCTCTGTACAGAGGATGGGACTGATCATCCCTCTGAATGAGCCCTAAGGGACTAAAACATATGATTCTGCCAGATTTGCTCAGAATACAGGGCTCAGGAATTCGTTGTGCTCAGAATACAGGGTTCAGGAATGCGTTGTGCTCAGAATACAGGGTTCAGGAATGTGTTTTGCTTGGAATGCACTGTGCAACATACACTGACTTACCTGACACATACACTGACCTACCTGACACATATATTGACCTACCTGATACATACTTCCTGCACTACTCACACCCCCCCCATCTCCCCACATACAGTGCAATGTAGATCTGAGGATTCATCCTCCTCCTTACCTCTCCATGGCCACATCGTCCATCACATCAGGGCTCTCCCCAGAACTGGGCAGGCATTATTGCAGGAGTCCCCGCCATCCAGCCGCTCCTTTGTGTCCCAGCCACTGGGAGGTCAGCTAGCAGCCACTGCACCTCTCCCATAGCCATGATCTGCTCCGAGCACCCCCCCTCCCCCTTGCTGTTTCACAGGCCACAGTGCATTTGCCAGAGGGACAGGGTGTACCAAAGTAGTCCTGGGGCAGGGGGAACTGGAATAGGGTGCCACAGAGAGGAATGCCTGAATACCTCACCGGAGGTGTAGGGGTCTGGGGGAGGCAATAATCTGCAGCACAGACCCTCGGGACGGCGGAGGAATAACTTTACACCCTCCTAAATGTCGCACAAGTGACTGCCTGGCTGAGTGCTGCGTGCCCACAGAGAGGGTTCGGCGTGCCAGCTGTTGTACGCGTGCCATAGGTTCGCCATCACTGCCCTAGACTAAGCCTTAGGCCCCTTCCACACTGCCGCGACTTGAAAGTCGGCGATTTTATGGCCACAATTTTAACGCGATTTCAGGGAATGCCTGTGTAAACTTGAAGTCTATGGACCTCAACTCGCATCAAAGTTGGACCAAAGTGGTACAGGGACTACTTTGATGTCACACAGGTATGAAAGGTCATCATTGAGAATCATGGGGTACAACTTGTTATGAGACTCTGGTGTCCAAATTCTCAGGAAAAGTCGCACAAGTGTGAAAGGGGCCTTAACTGTCATTGTGTGTGGGACTGAGCTTGTGTGATTGGCAGCCTCTGTACTATTTGGTAAAATCTGAGCATATTCTCAGCGGCCCCTTTGGGGGTTAGTGCTACACAAGTCTTCAGGGTTATTGGGGCATCGAAAACATTATTTGTTAATTATCTAATAACCTACCATACCAGAACATTTTGTTTTACTGAATCATGCTCAACAAATTGGCAAATACAATTACAGAAATCCTGTACAATTAGTGCATGCTTTATGTGCACCAGCTGTTGTTAGCAGAACAATGATATCAATTCCTGCTCTTTTGAAAAGTTAGAAAGGTTTACTCTAAAGCTCTTATTTGCATTCAGACACAAACATTTGTTACAGGTTTTTGTCCTTCCCCAAATAAGATGAAGTCAGATATTATTTTATGTGTTTAGGCTCTTAAAATATGTAACAGGATATTACTGTATATGTAGCTGGCAGGTTTTTTCTAGTTTGACTGGTTCACAAAATTAAAAACAAAGTCATAAAGTAAAGCAAGCGTATTAACCTTTTATGTACATTTATACATCTGTTCACAGCTGGTTACTATGGTATATTTTCTTTTACCAAAGATATATTACAGCCATATACATCTTAGTTTAATATGGGCACCAACTATTTTCTGCAGACTAGTGTTGCATGATTGGAAACATATCATCCGAGGGACAATGCTTCCATTGCTAAGCCTTTCTTATGAATATGTTACCTGGCTGTCATGCTTATTCTTTTGCTTTAGTACTTTGGGTATGTGACCTATGACAAGTATGCAGACTTTCAACTTTACATTTTCGAATAGACATATAGTCAGGTCCATAAATATTGGGACATCGACACAGTTCTAATCTTTTTGGCTCTATACACCACCACAATGGATTTGAAATGAAACGAACAAGATGTGCTTTAACTGCAGACTTTGAGCTTTAATTTGAGGGTATTTACATCCAAATCAGGTGAACAGTGTAGGAATTACAACAGTTTGTATATGTGCCTCCCACTTTTTAAGGGACCAAAAGTAATGGGACAGATTAACAATCATCCATCAAACTTTCACTTTTTAATACTTGGTTGCAAATCCTTTGCAGTCAATTACAGCCTGAAGTCTGGAACGCATAGACATCACCAGATGCTGGGTTTCACCCCTGGCGATGCTCTGCCAGGCCTCTACTGCAACTGTCTTCAGTTCCTGCTTGTTTTTGGGGGTCATTTTCCCTTCAGTTTTGTCTTTAGCAAGTGAAATGCATGCTCAATCGGATTCAGATCAGGTGATTGACTTGGCCATGGCATAACATTCCACTTCTTTCCCTTAAAAAACTCTTTGGTTGCTTTCGCAGTATGCTTTGGGTCATTGTCCATCTGCACTGGTCATTGTCCAATGAGTTCTGAAGCATTTTGCTGAATATGAGCAGATAATATTGCCCGAAACACTTCACAATTCATCCTGCTGCTTTTGTCAGCAGTCACATAATCAATAAATACAAGAGAACCAGTTCCATTGGCAGCCATACAGGCCCACGCCATGACACTACCACCACCATGCTTCACTGATGAGGTGGTATGCTTTGGATCATGAGCAGTTCCTTTCCTTCTCCATACTCTTCTCTTCCCATCACTCTGGTACAAGTTGATCTTGGTCTCATCTGTCCATAGGATGTTGTTCCAAAACCGTGAAGGCTTTTTTAGATGTTTGGCAAACTCTAGCCTTCCTGTTTTTGAGGCTCACCAATGATTTACATCTTGTGGTGAACCCTCTGTATTCACTCTGGTGAAGTCTTCTCTTGATTGTTGACTTTGACACACATACCTACTGGAGAGTTGTTCTTGATCTGGTCAACAGTTGTGAAGGGTGTTTTCTTCACCAGGGAAAAAATTCTTCGGTCATCCACCACAGTTGTTTTCCATGGTCTTCCGGGTCTTTTGTTGTCGCTGAGCTCACCAGTGCGTTCTTTTTTAAGGATGTTCCAAACAGTTGATTTGGCCACACCTAATGTTTTTGCTATCTCTCTGAAGGGTTTGTTTTGTTTTTTCAGCCTAATGATGGCTTGCTTCACTGATAGTGACAGCTCTTTGGATCCCATATTGAGAGTTGACAGCAACAGATTCCAAATGCAAATAGCACACTTGAAATGAACTCTGGACCTTTTATCTGCTCCTTGTAAATGGGATAATGAGGGAATAACACACACCTGTCCACAGCTGAGCAGCCAATTGTCCCATTACTTTCGGTCCCTTAAAAAGTGGGAGGCACATATACAAACTGTTGTAATTCCTACAGTGTTAACCTGATTTGGATGTAAATACCCTCAAATTAAAGCTGAAAGTCTGCAGTTAAAGCACATCTATGGACCTGACTGTAGGTACATGATTTTGCACTTCCGGGTCTGCACCGCCGGAGACCCCGCTGTGATTGGACGCAGCAGGAGCTAATCAGTGGGTCCGGCGGACATCAGGTCCTGCCGATCATTCCCCACAGAGATAGAATGTCAGTCTACCTATGTAAACAAGGCAGATTGCCATTCTGTTATTTGGGAAGACAGAGATCCTGTGTTTCTGCTAAGCAGGAACACAAATCTCTGTCTTTCCACAGTTAAAGCATCGGCAACACAGTTACAAAGCACTCCCTAGGAACATATTTAACCTTTTGATCACCCCTGATGTTAACCCCTTCCCTGCCAGTGTTTTTTAGCAACGATCACTTTATTGGTGTCACGGGTCCCTAAAAAAGTATCAAAAGTGTCACTTAGTGTCCGATTTGTTCACCGCAAAGTCGCAGTCCCACTATAAGCCACTGATCGTCGCCATTACAAGTAAAAAAAAAAAAAAAAAATTCCATAAAAATATCCCATAGTTTATAGACGCTATAACATTTGCGCAAACCAATCAATATACGCTTATTGGGGGTTTTTTTGTCAAAAACATGTAGCAGAATACATATTGGCCTAAGTTGATGAAGAAATTTGATTTTTTACAGAAAGTAAAAAATATTGTTTTTTTTTTTTCAAAATTGATGGTCTTTTTTTTGTTTATAGCGAAAAAATAAAAACCTCAGAGGTGATCAAATACCACTAAAAGAAATCCTATATTTGTGGGAAAAAAAGGACATCAATTTTATTTGGGTATAGCGGAGCACGATTGCGCAATTGTCAGTTAAAATAATGCAGTGCCGTATCACAAAAAAATGTGCCTGGTTGTGCAGGGGGGTAATCCTTCCGGAGCTGAAGCGATAAAAACAGTGTGGGGAAGCCTTTCACATACAATTTTGGTGTGGCACTCTTTTTGCCCTCTGGGGTGGAATCCTGCAGCCTGAGGGTCAACTCAATCTATAATGCTTCAGTTTATTTGTTTTGTTTTATGACAGAGCCCCTTAATACCACATTGCAGCCAGATCACAGAAGCAGTCTATGAATGTGGGCAGGGCCAGGAATTGGTTGCCCAAGTTTGGGGAAATCACACAAATGCCAGCATGAAAAGCTCTTCCTCTAGGAGTACCATAATGGCCTCATGGGCAACTTTGTCCAAGGAGCTTTTAGATAACAATTTAGTGGGTACCCGTTAAAGGCATACTGCTCGCTCTAGCTGCTCTTCCCAGTCCATTAGCGAGATGCTGGAACTTGGGTACTAATACTATGGGCACTCTTAAGGGCGCCATAATGAACATTAGGCCCTCGTCCGTGCAAGCAGATGTGATATGCATATGCTGCCAACTACTCCAGGATGTGGATGGAGCCAGGAATTGAGTACCCAAGTTTGGGGTAAACACAAAAACTGAGTCCAGGAAAGGGTTAAACGATTCTTCTATTGCAGAGAGGTAGGTACACAGTCAATAAACAAACAGACATCTACAATCACTAGCACTATTACAATGGCTTTAGTAACTTTGGCACAAACTTAAGGTAACAGTTCCAGATACTTTTGAACTCATAAATGTAGTAACACTGGCGATATGGGTACAAATACAGTAACATTGACGACCCACAGTATCTCTTAGTACTGCATGTGTTACACAGGTATGGCCTGACTGGCAATGTTGTGGCACAAGCAGCCCCTGAGGGAATTGTGGAACCTTGGTAGTGAGTCTTCAAGCCAGAGGACAGCAGAGTGTACAACAATGTCCCTAAGCTTTCCCTCCCTCTTGCAGGAATATGCAGAAATGCACCTATACCCTGAGGCTAAATCACTGTCTGTCAGAAACCATGAATCAGACTGAGACAGAAGTACAGTTAAATCTCGCTTGTTTAATAATAATAAAAAAGGTAAACAGAGTAAACGTAGTCAAAACATAGCCAGAGTTCAGGAACTGGAACGGTTAGTCAGACAAGCCAAAACCTCAGGGAGCCAGAGATGAGCATAGTAGAACAGCAAGCAGGATCTGGAGCCAGAAGGAGTGTAAGCCAAGCAAGTCTTTGACAGGAACACTGGAGAGCGTCTCTAGAGATGTGACCAAGGTGAAGGCAGAGATCATCTGGGCTTAAGTAGGCAGGACCGACGAGCAGGATATTATCAACAGGTGAGTCACTGTGGAGAGATAGGAGCTGGCAATTAGCCGACAGCTGAGCGGCCAGCTCAGAGAAGGAAGGGCTGAGCCCTACCAGTCCTTCTGGACCGGTTGGGCAAGACTTCAAAAAGTGACCTGCCTGGTTACAATAAAGGCACAATCTCTCCCTCCTCCTAAGGGTTCTCTCATCCGCAGAAAGACTGCAAAGCTTGGAGACAAATATACCGGAGGCTTCCACAAGCGCTCCTTAAAAGAGAGTCTGGAGTCAATGAGGATGGCAAACGTGATCAACTTTTCCAACTCAGTGGGTATATCTCGGGCTGCTATCTCATCCTTGATGGTATCCGAGAGACCATGAGAAAAAGCAGCTACGAGGGCCTCATTGTTCCAAGAAACCTCTGCTGCCAGAGTATGGAATTCAATGGCGTAATCGGCAACAGTTCTCGTACTCTGTTTGATGGACATAAGGGACTTGGCAGCAGAAGCGGAGCATGCGGGAACGTCAAATACCCTTTTAAAGTAAGCCACAAACTCAGGGTAACTCAAGACAACAGGTTTTTGCATCTCCCATAGAGGGTTTGCCCAGGCCAAGGCTCTCTCAGAAAGCAAAGCTATCCATGGGAAATGCCTGGGACAGCATCTCAAAGTTTATCTCAACCTGGTTGAGAAACCCTCTGCATTGGACTGGATTGCCCCCAAATCGCTAGGGAAGCGGAGCGGAACCAGTCATACCTCTTATAGAGTTAATACTCGAGGCGGGTGCCTGCACAGAGACTGGATGTAAGAGTCCACGGTTTACTACGCATGCACTAATGGCCTGTTCCCACAAGAGGAAATCCGTGCCAACTGAGCATGCGCCAAAGACGCAACCCGCACCTGCGCAGAAGACTTGATGGAGAAGGGCAGGAAAATGCCCAGGACACGCACAGGAAGTGACCTCAACCTAATGGAAAAGTCACGAAAATATCCAGGAGGAGCACAGGAAGTGATACCAACCTGATGGAAAAAGGCGGGAAAATGCCCAGGAGGTGCACAGGAAGTGACCTCAAACTTCCCTATATAAGCCCAGTCCAGACACTGCCAAATTGCTGGATTATCTTCAGACCCCCCTTGTTCCTGTGCTAGTGTGTGATCTGTCTGAATCTGTTGTGACCTGGAAACCTGTTTGACTACTCTTGATTGCTGCTTGCCTTTGACCTCGGATTTGTACCTTAACCATTCTACTTCTTTGCCCCTTTTGTACTCAGACTGCCAGATTGGAACTGACCCTGGCTTGGATCTCGACCATTCTTCTTCTGATTAACCCTTTTATGCTTCGTTGCCCAACTGGACTTGACCTCGGCTCGGATCCCGGACTAAGGCTTGCACGGTGCTCCGCAACCTTGGCACCCCTGCCACTCAGTGTCCCAACCAAGTCTCTGTCTCCATCTCCAGAGGCTTTAAGGACCCGAGGTGCAAGGGAGGCCTCCCCACTACTTCGGTCTCACATTAGGTACATGGCTCTCGTGACAAAATGATCCAGCCATGTCTGAGACTGAGGGGAGTGCTTCCACCTTCGAGGCCCTGTGCCAACAAGTGGCCTCTGTGTCTCAGGCCCTGATGTCAATACAAGAGGGGTACTTTCAACTGGAAGGTTGGCTGACTGCAATGGCCAATCCCTCAGTTTTGAGCCCTGTGGAACCACCTGTTATGGCTATGGAGCAGCCCATCTCTACTCCAGCTCCTCAACCACAGGTTCCTATGCAGAAACGCTTTTCCGGGCTTTCAGGAATGCCTGTTGGCTATACTTTACCTTATAGCCTAGGACCTTCTCTTCAGAGGATACACAGGTCGGGTTCGTAGTAGCCCTACTTACAGGAGAACCTCAAGCATGGACTCATCAGCTATTGGAAAGGGAGAGTCCTATACTGCACTCACTGTCTCCTTTCTTCAATGCCATGGCAATCCTCTATGATGACCCACAATGAACCACCACAGCTGAAACAGTGTTGACCTCTCTACAACAGGGGAAATGTCCTGTTAAGGACTACGTAACGGAATTCCGCAAGTGGGCTGCAGACACTGCATGGAACGATGCTGCCTTGCGCCATCAGTTTCGCTCGGGCCTGTCCGAGCCCCTCAAAGACGAATTAGCAAGAGTGGGGCTCCCTGATACTTTGGAACCTACAATTCAGTTGGCTATCCAGCTTGATCGCAGACTCAGTGAACGTCGTAGGGAACGATCCGGTATGGCCCGTCCCACATGGATGCTCCCATGAGTACCCATGGCTCCACACCTGAGAACCCCTGAGACCCACACATCAACCCCAATTCATGCTGCAACTCGGCTTAGTTCGTGCACCCCTCACACTTGAACAACGCCTGAACAATCTATGCCTGTATTGTGGTGGAGGGGGTCACTTTCTTCAGGGATGTCCCATTAGGCCTAGTAAGTGGATCGAACCCCCATCTGTTTCACCGTATGTTGTTAAATCCTCACATCTCACTCTCTGCCCCTCTTTGCAGATACTGGGAAGGATAATCCGAGTAGCAGCCATTATTGACTCAGGGGCTTGCAGCTGCTTTATTGACATCCACTTCTCCAAAAAGTATGGAATCCCACTGTGACAGACTCACCCGAGACAGAGGCTATTGGAGGGGTCTGAACGCTAGCCTGTTGCCTTTTGATTATGGGCCCTGGATTTTCAATGGAACGGTGCTCTTTGTGGGGTGAATTGGAGGTCCGGTTTGAACTGTATTAATCAGACTCAGTCATGTATATATGTATATTTTGTTGGTTGTTTGATTCTGTTGGGGACTCCTTGCTGTGGATCTGTGTCCCTGAAGAGGGAGGGGGGGTTCCTCCAGCAGCCCCCTGCTGATAAGACTGATTCATTCTGTTGGGACACATCATGTGAGGAGATGCTGGTGTCAACCTGTGTTTATGTTAATTGAATGAGCTAATGACATTGTCCTCTATACAATGTAGGAGACGGGACGACTCCTATTGGAGCTCATGTTAATTAGGTTAGCTTTGAGTCATCCTGGTGTATAAATGTGTGGGAGATCTCAAAGAGTAGTTCTGATGTACTGATGTACTCCAAGACTGGTGTTGTCTAGTTCTTGGGGGTTCCTATAGCCAGATCCATTGGACTCGTGTTCCAGAACTTAGGAAGCGGTATACTGACGGAAGCACTCAAGCGGGGTGTGGGACGTTCCGTGACATTGGTGGCAAGCAGCGGGAAAGCTTCCTGAAGTCTGGGACATCCAAACCTCCAACTGGATCCAAGATCAGCATAGCAGACTTCAGTCACCCCAGCGGAGATATGGACCTGGCATCAGAGTTCCCGGGGCTGCTGCGGATCATCCTTTCAACATACACCAGGACTGTGTCTGAGGATGAATACCTGGAGCTTAGGCAGCAAATTCGGGTGGAGCTCTGGATTGCAGCCCTCCGTCTCGCTGGTATAAAACAGGGCAAGTGCTTTCCAACCCAAGAGCAACGGGCCAGTGACCAACGGGCATTGCGGATGGCACTCCTGGGAAAGCAGCCCCAGGAGCAATGGGTGACTGAGTTGGACAGGTTGGTCCAGCAGGAGATAGAGCTGGACAATCATTATCGGGCTCTGCAATGGCACGCAGAGGAGGGATATTTAGGGGAGACAACAGAATGCTCTCTGGAGGGATATGACTTTGGCGGCCCTGGATTGCTGTGGGAGAACCTTACAGATCTTTTTATGTTTGGCGATGAGGGGGAACCTGACCTTGAGGACATGAGAGACTATAGAGAGTCTATGCTCGGTCTTGCAGGGGTCTCAGAGCTCAAACCTGATCTGGACCATTTGCTAAGGAAGGAACAGCATCTGGAAAGGGCATACAGGAAACTGCTAGAACAAGTTCAGCAGCATGCCAGAGAATCGGCAGTGGAAAATCCGGAGATTGCCGTCCCCAAACCTGAAGTGCTGACAACAGGGCAGAGATCTGCTAACCTCTGCCCAGAAATGATAGCATCTTCTGGGTTCCATGGACAGGAGATGGTGAACCTCTATCCCCGGACATCAGTTGCAGAGACATGGGATTTGATAGACTTTTCTGCTGAGGAAGAACAACCTGATGAGCCTCCAGCAGAAGAGCTGCTATCAGGGCCAAAGTTCACTGTGTTCTGCCCAGCACCAACAGTGGCTTCAGCCTTCTTGAGAGAAGAGGTAGTCGGCCTTTCTCCCACAACACTGACAGGGACATGTGATTTTCTGCCAGCAGCATCTATGGAGTTAAAACAAACTTCTCCAGCTGAAGATCAGGTAACTGAACAGAGGGTCCAAGACCTCTGTCCCACACTTTTACCACTTCCAGAGACTGGGGATTTAATAGACGTTTCTGTAGAGGAGGAACCACCTAGCAAACCCCCAGCAGAAGTGCTGGCAACCGGACAGAGGGTCCAAGACCTCTGCCCCACACCTGTGGCAGTTTCGGAGGCTCAGGGTGAGAAGGTGGCAATCACTTCCCAGCAGCAGATACAGGGGGAGAAGGGAGAGGAGGTGTGTGTTGTCCCTCCCCAACAGTTGGCCAGGGTGGAGGAAGCGGGCTTTCCTCCCCAGCAAAGATCTGTGTACCTGGGAGACAGTACCATCGACATTGTCGTCCCAGCAGCCAGATGAGGGAATGGAAATGGAAGCAGCCGGCTCCCTTTTCCAATGGCAACTACACAGTTTGGGAGTGGAGGAAGCCAGCCTCCTGCCCCAACGGTTAGCTGGAGCGGAGGATGCAGAGTCCCCAGCAGAAGTGCTGGCAACAGAGCAGAGTGCTACCAACCTCTTCCCAGCACCAGCAACAACTGTGGAGTTCCAGGGAGCCGGGGCAGTTGGCCCCTCTCTCCGACGACAAGCTGATGTAGTGGAGCTGCTACTCCCAGCTGAATCGCTGGCAACAGGGCAGAGCACCGCTGGCCTCTGCATAGCACCTAGTGTCCCTCTACAGCTTCAAGAAGCAGGGGTGATTGGCCCCTCTGCCCAGCAGCAGACCGAGCCCAGGAATGTTAAAAACAATCCAGCTGAAGCCCTGGCAGCCAGACAGAGAGTAAATGACCTCTGCCCCACACCTACTGAGGTCAACTATTCCTTGCAGCCAAGAATGGAGATCATGCGGGAAGACTATGTGAGTTCACTCTGCCTGACTAACGTATGTCCAGACCAGGTGTAGGTCTGGGACCTTGTTAGTCAACCTTTGATGGGGGAGAAATGTGACAGACTCACCCGAGACAGAGGCTATTGGAGGGGACTGAACGCTAGCCTGTTGTCTTTTGATTATGGGCCCTGGATTTTCAATGGAACGGTGCTCTTTGTGGGGTGAATTGGAGGTCCGGTTTGAACTGTATTAATCGGACTCAGTCGTGTATATATGTATATTTTGTTGGTTGTTTGATTCTGTTGGGGACTCCTTGCTGTGGATCTGTGTCCCTGAAGAGGGAGGGGGGGTTCCTCCAGCAGCCCCCTGCTGATAAGACTGATTCATTCTGTTGGGACACATCATGTGAGGAGATGCTGGTGTCAACCTGTGTTTATGTTAATTGAATGAGCTAATGACATTGTCCTCTATACAATGTAGGAGACGGGACGACTCCTATTGGAGCTCATGTTAATTAGGTTAGCTTTGAGTCATCCTGGTGTATAAATGTGTGGGAGATCTCAAATAAAGAGTAGTTCTGATGTACTCCAAGACTGGTGTTGTCTAGTTCTTGGGGGTTCCTATAGCCAGATCCATTGGACTCGTGTTCCAGAACTTAGGAAGCGGTATACTGACGGAAGCACTCAAGCGGAGTGTGGGACGTTCCGTGACACCCACTATGCAAGAAGCCCCAGCCATTTACCATTCATCTGGCAGATGGTTCCACACCAACCTCGGATCCCATAACCCATGAGACCACCCTCATATTGGCCACCACCAAAGCAGACCATTGGGAATATCTTCGGCTGGATGTGATTTCTTCCCCCATATTTCCGGTTATTTTGGGGTAACCCTGGCTTCGACAACACCAGCCACAGATTGATTGGTCCACTGAAGTTGTATCTTTCGGCTCACCCTATTGCTTACACCACTGTTTCCCACAACGAGCCTGTTTTATGGTTCAACCCCTTTCCACAGATGACTACACTCTTCTCCCCCAGGTTTACAGAGACTTCCTGGACATCTTCGACAAGAAGGGGACTGAATCCCTGCCGCCATACTGGCCATATGATTGCCCCATTAAGCTTCTTCCTGGTTCTGCAATACCATTTGGGAGGATCTTCCCACTCTCTGAACCAGAATTAGAAGTCCTCCAAAAATACATTGATGTCAATCTTAGGAAAGGGTTCATCCGGCCCTCCACCTCTCCTGCTGGCGCTGGACTTTTCTTTGTGGAAAACAAGGACCATTCTTTAAGACCATGTATCGACTACAGAGAATTAAACAGTATCACAATCAAGAATCGATACCCGTTGCCTCTAATCCCTGAGCTCATTCAGAGGTTCCGCACCGCTAAGGTCTTCTCAAAATTGGACCTACGGGGGGGGGGGGGGGGGCCTACAATTTAATACAGATAAGAAAGGGCGATGAATGGAAAACGGCCTTTCGTACTAGGTTTGGCCATTTTGAGCATTTGGTCATGCCATTTGGGCTGTGTAATGCCCCAGCAACTTTCCAACACTTGGTGAATGGCATCTTTTGGGATTTTCTTGACCTCTTTATGATAGTGTACTTGGGTGACATCCTTGTTTTTTCACCTTATCTCGAGGCACATCACATCCACATGCGAAAAGTCCTTTTTTGCCTCCGAGCCCATAAACTCTACGCCAAGCTTGAAAAATGTGAGTTTGAGAAAGATACCATACAATTCCTTGGCCTCATTATTTTGACTTCTGGCATCTCCATGGCCCCCCAGAAGGTAACTACAGTTCTTCAATGGCCAGTACCCTCGGACCGTAAGAGTGTCCAGAGGTTCGTGGCATCCGCCAATTTTTATAGAAGATTCATCAAAGGCTTCTCGTCAATAATTTCACCTATCACACAACTCACCAAGCAAAACAGCCATTTTCGGTGTTCCCCCTCAGCACAAATGGCTTTCGACAAACTCAAGAAGCAATTCACCTCTGCCCCGGTCCTTCGTCATCATGACCCAGCCCTGCCTTATGTTTTGGAGGTTGATGCTTCAGAGATTGCGGTTGGGGCAGTCCTTTCTCAGCGCCATGAAACCACAGCCATCTTGCATCCTGTGGCCTTCTTTTCCAGGAAGGTGTCCCCAGCCAAATTATGATGTAGGGGACTGGGAACTCCTTGCTATTAAACTGGCTCTGGAAGAATGGCGATATCTATTGGAAGGAGCCTCGCACCCTATACAAGCCAGGTGGGCTCCCTTCTTCACCCGATTTCAAATGCATATCACGTACCATCTGGGAACCAAGAATTGTAAACCTGATGCTCTATCCCGCATGTATCCCACATCAGATAACTCACCAACACGCAAGAGGAAATCTGTGCCAACTGAGCATGCGCCAAAGACGCCTCAGGGCGCCAACCCGCACCTGCGCAGAAGACTTGATGGAAAAGGGCAGGAAAATGCCCAGGACGTGCACAGGATGTGACCTCAATCTGATGGAAAAAGGCAGGAAAATGCCCAGGAGGCGCACAGGAAGCGACATCAACCTGATGGAAAAAGGCGGGGAAAAGCCCAGGAGGTGCACAGGAAGTGACCTCAAACTTCCCTATATAAGCCCAGCCCAGACACTGCCAAATTTCTGGATTATCTTCAGTCCTCCCTCGTTCCTGTGCTAGTGTGTGATCTGTCTGAACCTGTTTGGCTACTCTTGATTGCTGCTTGCCTTGACCTCAGATTTGTACCTTAACCATTCTACTTCTTTGCCCCTTTTGTACTCAGCTGCCAGATTGGAACCAACCCCAGCTTGGATCTCAACCATTCTTCTTCTGATTAACCCTTTATGCTTCGTTGCCCAACTGGACTTGACCTGGGCTCAGATCCCGGACTAAGGCTTGCCAACTGAGCATGCGCCAAAGACGCCTCAGGGCGGAAACCCACACCTGCGCAGAAGACTTGATGGAGATGGGCAGGAAAAATGCCCAGGACACGCACAGGAAGTGACCTCAACCTAATGGAAAAAGTCAGGAAAATATCCAGGAGGTGCACAGGAAGTGATATCAACCTGATGGAAAAAGGTGGGAAAATGCCCAGGAGGTGCACAGGAAGTGACCTCAAACTTCCCTATATAAGCCCAGCCCAGACACTGCCAAATTGCTGGATTATCTTCAGTCCCCCCCTTGTTCCTGTGCTAGTGTGTGATCTGTCTGAATCTGTTGTGACCTGGAAACCTGTTTGACTAATCTTGATTGCTGCTTGCCTTTGACCTCGGATTTGTACCTTAACCATTCTACTTCTTTGCCCCTTTTGTACTCAGACTGCCAGATTGGAACTGACCCTGGCTTGGATCTCGACCATTCTTCTTCTGATTAACCCTTTTATGCTTCTTTGCCCAACTGGACTTGACCTCGGCTCGGATCCCGGACTAAGGCTTGCACGGTGCTCCGCACCCTTGGCACCCCTGCCACTCAGTGTCCCAACCAAGTCTCTGTCTCTATCTCCAGAGGCTTTAAGGACCAGAGGTGCAAGGGAGGCCTCCCCACTACTTCAGTCTCACATCAGGTACGTGGCCCTCGTGACACTTGAGCAGCAGCAGGGGCGGCCTGTAACACAGCTTGTACCGGAGCAGCTACAATGGGAGTATCCAGGCAACTCAGGAACGTTTGTAACGCCATGGCAAACTGATCCATGCGGTGATCCTGCTCCCAGACTGGAGCTGGCAATTAGCTGACATCTGAGTGGCCAGCTCAGAGAAGGAAGGGCTGAGCCCAGCCCTGACACTGTCCCTGACAAGTGTGGTTCCTCTCTCTAATGTAGCAACTCACAGAATGCGTGGCAAGCCCATAAGGGCACTAGTATTTATTAGCACCGCCCATACTAAAGATGGCCATGGAGGTCACTCAGGACTGCATTGTCCAATCAGACCACCAACCCCCCTCCCCCATAACACCTACAGAGTTTGTAGAGGAACAAAGATCCTTTCACCCTCCACTCCCCTCTGAACAGTGGCCCTGCAAGCAGTGCAACTTACAGTATAGAGGATGTACTACACATGCCTACACTACCCTTCCATTTAATAGATGCAGTCCTCGGCATCAGATAAAAAAGGAACACAGTATAGAAATAGATAAGGCACATAATACAAGTTAAAAATCAGTATAGGGGAGGAGGTGCTGCGCTAACCAGAAGAAAGCTGTAAATCTCTGTCTGTGGTCAATTAATAAAATGACATAAAATCGCATAATAAATCGCATAAATAAGTGTTGACACTAAAAAACATTCAAGTCTTAATAATCAGCATCATGTGTATGTGAAAAAAAGTGCATAAAAAATCCTTTTCAATTGGTATATACTAAATAACAAAAAAATTGCATGTTAAATCGCATAAATAAGTGTTGACACTAAAAACATATAAATCTAGATAATCATGTGTTGGTGCACAAAGGGACATAAACACTACTTCATGTGAATAATTCTAAATAAAAATACATAGAATAAATCAGAAATAACAATCAAAAACATATCCTTATAAATGGTGCAAAACGTACAAAGTGCCAGTGCTTAAAGGTGATCTAGATATCGCAAATAAAACACATCAATCCAACGCAATATGGATAATAAATAATATAAATAAATGTCCCAATAATAGTGATATAAAATATATTGTGTTGGCCTGCGAAACAAATGACCAATGACATGCCAGTAAGTGCAGCAAACTTAAAGTGCCAGTGTAAAAGTAATTGAAGGTGCAAAAGCAAGTTCTGGTGTATTCAATAAAACAACAGTGGGGTGTCTGGGATGCAATTCACTCAGTGTCCTCTTTGTGCATAAAACACTAATGTAAGCAGTGGCCCCTTACCTAGCGGTGCTAGGTCAACCGCATGAATTGTAGCTAAAACGCCAGGTCCTGAGCCTCAATCGCGTCCCTATATCCACGCTTGCCGGTGTTGGGTTATCCTAATGGCAGATGATTACAAGTGGCTATGGTCCTATCAGGGGTCCTGGACCAGCGCGGATCCTAGCTCAGCCTCCACATCTCAGGTATGTATGTACAGGAATATGCAGGACAAAGGTACTTGATAGTGAAGTATGTATTAACCAGGTAATGCTTTATTAAAAATCTTTAAGTAGATGTACTCACATAAAAACAATGCAGAGCAAACCTCTCTCCTACGAGCAGCGAACTCGTTCTGTGTCTAGCAATGTGAAACAGCCTATTCTGTCCCTACGCGTGACATCACCGATCACGTGACTTCTTCAGGGGAGTCACGTGATCGGTGATGTCACGCGTAGGGACGGAATAGGCTGTTTCACATTGCTAGACACAGAACGAGTTCCCTGCTCGTAGGAGAGAGGTTTGCTCTGCATTGTTTTTATGTGAGTACATCTACTTAAAGATTTTTAATAAAGCATTACCTGGTTAATACATACTTCACTATCAAGTACCTTTGTCCTGCATATTCCTGTACATACATACCTGAGATGTGGAGGCTGAGCTAGGATCCGCGCTGGTCCAGGACCCCTGATAGGACCATAGCCACTTGTAATCATCTGCCATTAGGATAACCCAACACCGGCAAGCGTGGATATAGGGACGCGATTGAGGCTCAGGACCTGGCGTTTTAGCTACAATTCATGCGGTTGACCTAGCACCGCTAGGTAAGGGGCCACTGCTTACATTAGTGTTTTATGCACGAAGAGGACACTGAGTGAATTGCATCCCAGACACCCCACTGTTGTTTTATTGAATACACCAGAACTTGCTTTTGCACCTTCAATGACTTTTACACTGGCACTTTAAGTTTGCTGCACTTACTGGCATGTCATTGGTCATTTGTTTCGCAGGCCAACACAATATATTTTATATCACTATTATTGGGACATTTATTTATATTATTTATTATCCATATTGCGTTGGATTGATGTGTTTTATTTGCGATATCTAGATCACCTTTAAGCACTGGCACTTTGTACGTTTTGCACCATTTATAAGGATATGTTTTTGATGGTTATTTCTGATTTATTCTATGTATTTTTATTTAGAATTATTCACATGAAGTAGTGTTTATGTCCCTTTGTGCACCAACACATGATTATCTAGATTTATATGTTTTTAGTGTCAACACTTATTTATGCGATTTAACATGCAATTTTTTTGTTATTTAGTATATACCAATTGAAAAGGATTTTTTATGCACTTTTTTTCACATACACATGATGCTGATTATTAAGACTTGAATGTTTTTTAGTGTCAACACTTATTTATGCGATTTATTATGCGATTTTATGTCATTTTATTAATTGAGCACAGACAGAGATTTACAGCTTTCTTCTGGTTAGCGCAGCACCTCCCCCCCCTATACCTCAGTTTGATTTTGGGCTTATGTCTGACCCTTGCTTCGGTGCATGCAGCTGTCCAGTCACATACGTGCGTTTTTACTATTTTTCTGAGTTTTTGTTTTCTTTTCTTTTTCCAATTGGGTAGCGCAGGAATATTCTTATTACATTAAAAATCTGTATATTTGACAGGTAACTGCCCTCGGGTGGACCAGAGAGGAAAACAGGCCGAAAGGCCACCCTGTCATCCTCTGGCTCAGCATCAGAGTTCTCAACAACTGCAGGATGCTCAGAGGCCTCAGGTGTTATGGGGTTATCATGGAGAGACATAACACCCTCACCTGAGCCAGCAACAGTGTCCCCAATAATGTACATTAACAAGGCACTCAACACTTTCCTGTGGATCTGCAGCAGTGTCCCCAAGGGTGTCACAGGAATGTTCTGCAGGAATGTCCACAGGTGCAGGTGAGCACTCACAATCTAGAGGCCTGGACTCTATAGGGGGCAAGTACCACACAGGAGGAACTTCTTATACAAGTGGAATGTCCACGGGACTCTTTTCCCCTCAATCAACAGTGGGTTTAGTACTGTAGACCAGTCTCTACTCAGTTCACAAGTCCTCAACAAGTTTTGATGGAGGCATTTCCGGACCCACTGTGGTCCCTTGGCCACAACATCATAAACAGGTGTGGAACAGTTGTTTTTCAACTCAAAAGGGACACGTTTCCCACCTGGGCTCCAGCTGGCTACCTCTCTCAAATTCCTGATTTTTGACCAATACCTAGGGCAGATAATTTCCTCAAAGGATTTGGTAAAGATGATGATGTCTTCTGGGTATGTCAAAATTTAAAGTCTCCCAGGCATCACTCCATCAGCCTCTGAAAGGTACTGGGGGCATTAGTCAGCCCAAAGGGCATACAATTAAATTTGTACAGTCCAAAAGGTGTTATAAAGATCGTCTTCTCCTTATTTTGTTCTCTGGCGGGGCCCTGCTGATAATCACTGAGCAGGTCCACGGTAGAAAAGTAGCAAGCTTGGCCCAACGCCATGAGAGACTTCTCCACACTGGGCAATGGGTAGGTATGCCGGTGGGTGCAGGCATTACGTTGACGATAGTCCACTCAGAAATAGCTTTGTACAGTGTCCTGGGAGGGACAAACAACCCTTTCACCTGTTTCTGAGGTAAATGTCCATGTTGCTTGCAAATATCTGAAGAGCATCCTGTTCAGAAAGCCTGTATACAGAGCATTTTGGAAAACATTGATTAGGTTTCTAGAGCCCCCTCGCCAGCCAATACCTCCAGTCTGAAAGTGAGCAAAGAAAGGAGAGGTCTCTAAAGGCGTGGATATGGGAACTACCGCACAGTGGAAATCACTGTGAAGGTGAAATACTCCTTCGAGTGGTGAAAATTTTCTGATGAGTTCAATACCTATGGGGGAGCACTATAAGAAGCAGCAGCACAAAAAAAAAAAACACGATTGAAGAGCACCTGTCACTTTAAAAAAAAAGATTTTGTGTTTATTAACCAGGACTGTATATATCAATAGATCACAAAAGCACCAGTCACTTTATTCAAGATTGCACTTTTTCACTATATGTATATGTATTTGGAATAATTAATTTGCTGGATAACTTAATTTAAAGCACCAGTCACTTTATTTGCACAAAGGAAAGTTTATTCATCAGGTTTTATATAAGTTACTGGTTAGAGTGCGATATTGGAGCACTTAGATTCCTGGTCATAGGATTGCTTTCAAGATTTACATACAGTGGATATAAAAAGTCTACACACCCTTGTTAAAATGTCTGGTTTCTGTGATGTAAAAAAATGAGACAAAGATAAATAATTTCAGAACCTTTTCCACCTTTAATGTGACCTATAAACTGTACAACTCAATTGAAAAACAAACTGAAATCTTTTAGGTGGAGGAAAGTAAAACTAAAAAACTAAAATAATGTGGTTGCATAAGGCCTTGTGTACACTGCTGCTGGTAAACGGACGTTTGGGAGCAGTTGGGTATTTTTTTCAGCTGCCCCTGAACTCTCCTCTATGTTATCTTATTAGTACATGTACACAGGGTCCTTTATACAGGTGGTGACAGTATCGTGCTTTGGGGCTGTTTTTCTTCAGCTGGAACTGGAGCCTTAGTCAAGGTAGAGGGAATTATGAACAGTTCCAAATACCAGTCAATATTGGAACAAAACCTTCAGGCTTCTGCTAGAAAGCTGATCATGAAAAGGAACTTTATCTTTCAGCATGACAACGACCCTAAGCATTCCTCCAAAACAACAAAGGAATGGCTTCACCAGAAGAAGAATAAAGTTTTGTAATGGCCCAGCCAGAGCCCCGACCTGAATCCGATTGAAAATCTGTGGGGTGATCTAAGGAGGGCTGTGCATAGGAGATGCCCTCGCAATCTGACAGATTTGGAGTGTTTTTGCAAAGAAGATTGGGCAAATATTGGCAAGTCAAGATGTGCCATGCTGATAGACTCATACCCAAAAAGACTGAGTGCTGTAATAAAATCAAAAGGTGCTTCAATAAAGTATTAGTTTAAGGGTGTGCACACTTATGCAACCATATTATTTTATTTTTTTATTTTTATTTCCCTCCACCTAAAAGATTTCAGTTTGTTGTTAAACTGAGTTGTATAGTTTATAGATCACATTAAAGGTGGAAAAAGTTCTGAAATTTATTTATCTTTGTCTCACTTTTTTACATCACAGAAACCTGACATTTTAACAGGTGTGTGTAGACTTTTTATATCAACTCTAAATGTCATATTACATTGTAGTGCCTTCAGACCCTGTACTGATTAGACATGCACCTGGCTGCCCATTTATGAGTGCTGTAACTACTAGACTTGGAGAGACCATGAAGTCCTAGTTGGGTCATGTTGTTGTATGTCCTGGAGGATGTCCCTCTGCCTCGGGAACACTTAGTTTTAAAGCATGTGAGGGGCGCCCCTGCTGTTGTTTCGGCTGCAACTCCTGCCAAGATGTCCATAGTGCCCACACTGCCAGCACCTTCAGTCCTCATTGACTTCTGTCTGTAATGGTTATCTCCCCAAGAGAATTGAGCTAGTTCCTGTTTGACAGTAGTCATCTCTTGGCGCAGCAAGGCCATGGATAGAGTCAAATCATGTACTGTGACTTGTAAGGTGGAAATAGGTGAAGGGGCCAATGAACAGCTTGCCCAGAGAGCCTATATCACCACACCCCTGGTGGTCCTTTTCTTTAACCTTTCTATAGCTTCTCTAAGGCCACCACAAAGTGAGTTAGGCTCTCGCCCTCTTCCTGTCTACGTATGAAGAACCGGCACATTAGCTTAGTCAGAGAGATACTGTATTTTCTTCAAAAACGTCTTTAAACCTAGCGACTATTTGCACCAGCATGGAATGCTCTTCTTCCAGGAGTACCATAATGGCCTGACAGGCAACTTTTTCCAAAGAGATCATAGCTAGCTTGGAAATCGACTTAGTAAATACCTGATAAAGGCACACTGCTCTTTCTAGCTGCTCCTCCCAATCTATTAGCGAGATGTTCGAGCCATTGAACTTGGATACTACTAGTACTAGGGCTGCTCCTAAGGGTGCCATTGTGATCATTATGCACTTGTGCAAGCAGATGTGATATGCATACCCTGCCGACTACCCCAGATAGTGGATGGGGCTGGGAATTGGGTACCCAAGTATTGGGCTACAGCCATAGGGAGAAGGAGATGAGCCTATTACCCTTCGCTTCCTTTACTGAGATACTGATGTTATGCTGCACCATTCTCCTCTGATCATCAGGGGAAGAACTAATGCCAATCAAGCCCCTAGATTTCTATGCAGAGCGCTGAAAATGCTGGAAGTTGTAGTTTGAGACGGCAGCCATATAATGGCTATACTATAGTGGTTACACTACACATTCCGATGTGCACTGCGCAGTAAGAAGAGGGGAGAGAGGACATTTATAAAACTGCCTGGGAAAGTTCTTCCTCTTAGCATCGAGGGAATCAGAGGGAGAGAACTCCTGTCTGGAGACCATACCAGTTGTGATCCAAGCCTGGGACCGGGAGTGAGGACATGCAGGGGCAGCACAACACCGACCATATTGCAGTGCCCGCACTGCTGCAGCAAGGAGACTGAAGCATCTGCTCAGCCTCCGCTTCCCACCGCTGATCATCGGAGCTTTTCAGGGAGAGACCAAGGGAGCCCCACTTCTACAGTGAGGCACTGAGAGCAGGACACCAAGTATACCCAATACTTATCGCACCCATATTGCACTCTATACTGCACTTATTCCAAACGTGCAACTATACCAGCCCTAATCTGCATTATAAAGAACCTTTACTGCATTTGAAACACACATCTGCCTTGCAGCTGTGCTGAGACTATAATGTACTTATACTGCATGCAGGTTAACTGGGACTGTCGTTAAGTGCAAAGATGCTCTTAAAGGGCCCCAACGATAGCGAAGAAGAACATCTCAAAGGACTGCTTCTCCCATGATAATTATTCTACAATCCCCCTTTGTTCCCCTGCCCCCTCTGCTACCATCCTCCTTTTCTTTTGGACAGTGCTTACCCAGTTGGTCTAGGACTAGCATAGCCCCCATAAATGCACTCTGGCAGTATAGTTCCAGCTCTCGGTAGATTAAATTCTACTACTGCTCACTGCTGCACTTGAGGTAGCCTTACTACTGTTTATGTTGATCTTGACAGCAAATGTCATCTTATGCCTAGTCCTTAGTGTTAATCACTCCATATGCTAAATTATGTTATTACTATTGTTAATCTACTCAATTTTATGCTTGGCTAGTTACCAACCGTATTGGGTGACAATAAATTACATTTGCTTTCATCTGTAAACACAGGCAGAGGAAGTGATGTCACCTCCCCTCATGGAATCCTTTTTGGTTCCAGAGAGAGGAGAGAGGACATCCAAATGTGAGTTGCACCAACACTACACTGACACAGTACACGTAAGCACACATTTCACCCCCCAATCACCCCCCGTCCACCTCCCCCACTTAACCCCTTCACTCTCTGTCGCTGTGTTACCAATTGCAGTTTTCAGATTTTTCACTGATCACTGCATTGGTGTCACTTTTGACACTAATTAGCATTATGGCAACTAGTAGTAGGCCCAGGTAGCTTTAGGGTACCCCCATTAACCCCCTAATAAAGGTTTAACCTCTTGATCACCCCACAGTTAACCCTTTCACCCCCTGTCACCAGTGTTGCTAGCAGATCTATTTTCTAATCGCCATATTAAAGCGGAGTTCCACCCAAAAGTCGAACTTCCGCTTATTTGTCTCCTCTCCCCCTCCGGTGCTACAATTGGCACCTTTTCGGGGGGAGGGGGGACAGGATACCTGTCTTTGACAGATATCCTGTTCTCACTTTTGGGAGTCTGGGCCGCGGTCCGTGACATCACTGTGAGGCTCCCTCCTCCTCTCCCTGTCGCCGGGCCAGTAAGAGAGAGGAGCGGGGCCTCACGCATGCGCTGTAGGGTTCCCGGCATGAAGCCATAAGGCTACACTGCTGGGTACCCTCACCCGCAATGGCGGCAGCAGCACCCGACAGCTGACAGAAACATCAGCTGCGGTGCTGACATTGCTGGACTCCAGGACAGGTAAGTGTCCTATTTTTAAAAGCCAGCAGCTGCAGTATGTGTAGCAGCTGGCTTTTAATTTTTTTGTCACGGGTGACGCTAGTTAGCCAGTTAGTTGTTTAGTTTCACTGTCAGGTTTTTATAGCATAAGGGTACCCCCATATATTACCTAATAAAGGTTTTAACCCCCTGATTGCCCCCTAGCTAACCCTTTCACCCCCTGTCAGTGTGTTGGCAAATAGACTTGATGGGATTATTTCCTCTCTGGTAGATATTGATCAGACAGGCTTTATGCCTGGCAAATCTACTGACACGAACCTGAAAAGACTATTTAGGCACCTACAACTTCCTAACCTTGACTCCCCTACTAGAATCATAGTCTATCGATATTGAAAAGGCTTTTGATTCAATAGACTGGCAGTATATGCTTACAGTTCTGGAGAAAATGGGTTTTGGCCTAGTCTTCTGTAAGTGGATCTCGCTTCTGTATAGTAATCCTAGGATGGCGATTCGGTTGGGCATCAACACTTCCCCTTTATTTTCAGTAGATAGGGGCACTAGGCAGGGTTGCCCTCTGTCACATATAGTTACATAGTTACATAGTAGGTGAGGTTGAAAAAAGACACAAGTCCATCAAGTCCAACCTATGTGTGTGATTATGTGTCGTGTCAGTATTACATTATATATCCCTGTATGTTGCGGTCATTCAAGTGCTTATCTAATAGTTTCTTGAAGCTATCGATGCTGTCAACTTACCTATATGCTCTTATGATGGAACCACTGGCGGTAGCCTTGAGATCGTCAGGGGAGGTTAAGGCAATAAGAGTGGGAACCATTGAAGAGGGTCTGGCTCTTTATACGTATGACTTGTTGCTGTTCCTAAAAGACCTGAGAGATTCGCTGACAGCGACACTGCTTATTATGAATAAATTCACTACCTTTTTGGGTTTGAAGGTTAACTGAAACAAGTCATCCATCTTGCCATAAGACGCAGGTGCTAGAGAGGTAGCGGACCCAGACTTGCCATCACGGTGGGTTTCCATGATCACGTATTTAGGAGTCAAAGTCGCGACAAATGTCATGGATTATATGCCCCTTAACCTGACGCCCTTACTGACCATCTTTAAACTGAAAGTCCAGGCATGGCAAAATCTTCTGTTATCATTAATAGGGAAGATTAATCTACTAAAGATGAAAATTCTCCCCGTTATTTTATATTTTTTGAGAAACGCACCCATATGGATTCCTCAATCATTCTTTAAAAAATTGGATGGCATCACTAGCTCATTCCTATGGTCCCTTAAGCCACCCAGGATTCAGACACCGTATTAGAAGCGGCGCACCTGGGATCATATGAATATTTACGCTTGCCCATTCATAGAGGTACTAAGTCGGATCTTCCCCTTACAATGTCTATGAAAGCCACCATTAAAGCATGGGAGGAGGCAGTTAGGCTGGCTTGCCCCAAACTTCTAGGCTTTTCTCCCTCCACTCCATTGTGTATGAATTCCAAATTGCCTCACTTTTACTCTAATGAGGATCCCATGGAGTGGGTGTCTAGGAGAATCAAACTACTTAAAGACATTACTAGAGATGGGGAATTATTAACCTTTGATCAGCTCAAGCACAGACACGACCTTCCCAAATCGTATTACATCAGGTTTCTACAGCTGTGACATGCCTTCCAGGCCCAGTTTAAGGACAGGAGCATTGAGTCCTTTCCCTCAGAATTAGAAAACCTGCTTATGTCTGAGGAACTTCCTAAAACGTTATCTGTTACATACAAAGAGTTATTTAAAAAAAGGCCATTGGCAGTGGTTAAATGTAGGGAATGGTGGGAAGCAGAGGTCTTTGACATTCAAGAGGAGGAGTGGGATAACATGTGGGATCCACCTAGGTAAGTATGGTTAAAAAAAAAAAATACTTCTCTTTTAATTACCTGACATCTCATCTTTCCTACTATCTGGCACACATGACAATTAGGCCTCATTCACATTGAGCATATGCACTGCTTTCTGTGGAGGCACCTGACAGGAGGAAAGGGCCAGGGGTGCCAGAGAGGGGCCCGAGAAGAGGAGGATCCAGGCTGCTCTGTGAAAAATACACTGCACAGAGCAGGTAAGTATAAGGCTCGGTTCACACTGGGGCGACTTGTCAGGCGACCTAGTCGCCTGACAAGTCGCCTCCCGTTCTGTGCTATGGAACCGTTCTAATTGGAGCGACGCAAGTCGCTCCGACTTAGAAAAAGGTTCCTGTATTACTTTGGGGGCGACTTGGGGCGACTTGCATAGACTTCTATGCAGAAGTCGTCTCGCAAGTCGCCCCGCAGTCGTTTGCAGGTCGCCTCGCTGAGGCGACCTGCAAGTCGTGCCGCCCATGTGTGAACCGAGCCTAACAGGTTTGTTATTAAAAAAAAAACAACAAAAAAACAACAAGACTTTAATACCACTTTAAGGTTAGCTGTGTGTAGTAAGGGATATGCGATAGAACAGTTTTATTTCATTAAAATTAGTGTACTGAGGTTTGTACTGTCTGTTACATACTCACTTGTGGCACAGTCATTAAAGCATATGGCCCTTTAAGCCCCTCCCACAGTTTAGGCAATCTGACCACAACCACAATTTTGTCGCAATGCCGCTTTATTGCCACAAGAAAAAAAAAAAATGACCAGCCCCGAGTGCCGGATGTGCTAGCTACGCCACTGTGTCCATGCACACTATAGACATTTTCAGGAGTTTACAGGCATATGAGTTTACAGGCAGAAAAAAGCAAAAAAAAAAGACTGATTTGAAATGCAAGAAGAAACAATGATGCATATCAAATGTGTAGCTCTGCAAAACAGAAAGTAAAGTCTGCTTACTGTATCTATTTTGCAAATATGGCTGCCCCTGCAAAAATGTACAATGACACATTTTACATAGAAATAAGGTTTCTTAACAATAGCACCTTGTTAAGTTTATGTACATTGCATTGATCTCTTTTACAGAGCTAAAATTATCATTCAGGCCTGATTCTTGTTTTTGTTTTGTTCTATGGAGGCCGTTCACCAACCGTAAGTATTTTTACTGGCAGCCAGTAAAAAACTGGCACTTTTCTCCAGCCAGTAAATGCCAGTTACAGGAAAAGGTTGCCATCAAAAAATATGGCTGTGACACATGTGCAGCTCCGGTTTTCACTTGGTTTCCCCATAGAGGAAAGCAGGACCGTGTCCGTCTCCACTCTGCACAGTGAGCAGAGATGAACCTGTTATCCACCTGCTCAGTGGGGATCAGCAGAACGAATCCCCCGCTGAGCAAGCAGAATCCCTATAATGGAGGTGCCTGTGTGAAAGGGACCTAAAGCGGAAAAATAGAGAGGGTGGGCCTCCTTAATGAGGGTGTAGACAACAATGAAAACATGGCAGGTGTACTAATCCCTCTCCATTCTATCTAAACATTTTGCCTTTAGTTATACTTTTAAGAAGAGGTATTTTCATTGTTATTTGTGTCCCTGCTGTACATATTTGCCTTTGTTTCTTGGCCCAGTGACAGGCAAGCAGGAATTAAGGAGAAGTCTTTATGGACATCTGAAAATATCTGGCAATGTATATTTCCCAGTTGTACACTTAGACCCCATTCACACAGGGGCAACACGACTTGCAGGTCGCCTCAGCGAGGCGACCTGCAAACGACTGCCCGGGCGACTTGCAAAATGACTTCTGTATAGAAGTCTATGCAAGTCGCCCCAAGTCACCCCCGAAGTCGTACAGGAACCTTTTTCTAAGTCGGAGCGACTTGCGTCGCTCCCTTTAGAACGGTTCCATAGCACAGAACGGGAGGCGACTTGTCAGGCGACTAGGTCGCCTGACAAGTCGTCCCTGTGTGAATGGTCTCTTAATCTCCCTCACTGACTCAGTAAGGCAAAGTTTGCATGCCTAAGGGCCCCTTTCACACCTCTACATTGCAGTGTGTTGTGGTAATGCACATTATGTGTGCCTCCAAACTGGGAGTTGACAGAGAAGGACTTGGTACGGAGAAGATATGTGGTGTGCAGAATGCCCCACATGGCAAAACACTGATCTGCGAGAGAGAGAGCACACTGCACATGCCTTGCTATCCAAGTGCTTGCTTGTGAGTTTCTGGGGCCATGCATTCGATGCTCAATACTTCCTGCCATCTGCAGGACAGAGAGAAGAAGGCAATGAAATAAACAACTGAAAAAATATTCTCTTAGCAAATCATATTCACTGTATGTTAATGTACTGAGGACACTGAATTAACTTTTTTTTTTTTTGCAGTCCATCTAAATCTACGAGTCCAACTAATACTGCTTTCTGTACACGTTGATAATGCTGCTGTTCATGGGTGGTTGCTCCTCCATAGATACAGTAGTGGAGTGAGTGTAGCCACCATAATGAGTGTAGCCACCATAAGGGCAGTGTTGCCCAGGGCCAGATTAACATAGGGGCTATTGGAGCTGCAGCTCCAGGCCCCTTACCTTAAGATTAGCCCATTTGCCAAAAAAAAAAAAAAAAATCACAAAAACCAAACAAAACGACTTTGAGGGTCGTGGCTCGGCGACCAGGGGTTACAGACTGCGTTGCTGTCACTCCCACGCATGTTTATGCGCATCCTCTCTTTCACTCATTACCCCTCTCGCTCTCTCTCTCATCTCCTTTTCGCTCTCTCTCTCTCATCCTCCCTTCCTTACCCCTCACCCCTCTCTCATCCTCTTTCTCTCTCTCCCTCATCCTCCCTCTCTCTATTTAATTTTATTTGTTATAACAAAAAATTGTTTGCATTTTTTTTTAAATCAATTAATTAATTAAATTTTTATAAAGAGCCCCACCAAAATCCTCAGCATCAGGCCCATGATGTTCTTAATCTGGCCCTGGTGTTGCCAACCCAACCCCCCCCCCCCCCCCAAAGTGAAAATTACTGACAGGACACCCAAAATTTACAAACAACCCCAATTTTTTGCTGACAAAAATCATGAACTCTGCTGACTGAGTCACATTTTTTACTGACACTTCAAAAATGTCCATGAAATGGACATTTTAAGTGCAAAACAGTCCAAATATCAATATTTAAACTATAAACATATAGCTATGGCTATTAGCAATATGTTTAAGGTATAATGGGGCGTACACACGGTCGGACTTTCCGTCTACAAAAGTCCGACGGACGCCGACGGACTAAAGCTGGCTGACAATCCGATCGTGTGTGGGCTTCCCCGGACTTTCAGCGGACTTTTTAAGCCTCAAATCCGACGAAATTTAGATTTGAAACATGCTTCAAATCTTTACGTCGTAACTCCGCCGGACCCAGAAATCCGCTCGTCTGTGTGCTAGTCCGACAGACAAAAACCCACGCTAGGGCAGCTATTGGCTACTGGCTATCAACTTCCTTATTTTGGTCCGGTGTACGTCATCACGTACGAATCCGTCAGACTTTTGTGTGATCGTATGTAGGCAAGTCCGTTCGTAAGAAAGTCTGCTGCAAGTCCACCAAAAGTCTGCCAAAAGTCCGTCGAAAGTCTGTCGGACAGGCTGTCGGACTTTTGTAGCCGAAAAGTCCGACCGTGTGTACGCCCCATTAGAAATGTCAAAAATGTCACCTGCATCCAGCTGGAGAGATTTTCCTTCATTTTCAGTCAAATAGATAATTAGCCATCGACACAGAAATTAAGAGGACATCTCAGCCACCAGGATCAATAGAATATAAATTATAAAAACGTGAGCAGCGCTACAGAAAGTGAGTACAATATATGAAAATTATATAGATAAATATAAGTCAAGGATCCGTGATGGACCCAAAAAATAAACAATATGAGTGCCAAAAAACAATGACATAAAAGGGTGGTAAAAACATAAAAGGGTAGTAAAAATTTGTCTCAACAGTGAAAAATGTAGAAACGATGAAGAATCCGCAAATAGACTCATCCAAAAAGTGTTCAAAACAAATAAAAGTGAGGTTAATCGGTCACACAAATAGCGACTTGTGAAAAGATCCACCACCGTATGTGCTAAACACTTACCAGATGGCAAGCTTTGGATAGCTTGTAGGTAACCTGACAATTAGGGATGAGCTTCGTGTTCGAGTTGAACCCATGTTTGACTCGAACATCGTCTGTTCGCCCGTTCACCGAATTGCCAAATTCGTGTGGCTCGTCACGGCCCATAATTCACTGCGGCATCGCAGTGCATTGCTGGCTGATGATTGGCCAAGCATGCACTATGACCCGCATGCTTGGCCAATCACAGCGCCGCCTGAACAGAGAGCCGTAATTGGCCAAAGCCAAGGAGGCTTTGGCCAGGGGATTTAGTACACGCCCCACACTATATAAGGCCGCCTGCACGGCGGCCCTGTGTAGTGTGTGTTCCGGCGTTCATTGAGAGAGAGAGAGAGAGAGAGAGAGAGACAGACAGTGACATTTGATTTGAGTTAGATAGATTAGGCAGAACAATCAGTCAGTTAGCTGCACTTACAGTGTATTGTGTATATATATATGCATCCCAGGTGTTGCATATATATATATATATATATATATATATATATATATATATATATATATATATATATATACACTGTATTCAGTTTAGCTAGATCCGTTCTTGTTATCTTCCTACTGACAGGCAGGCTTGTCTTGTTACAGTATTTACAACTACCTGAAGAAAATTACTGGTGTTCTTTTGATCCTATTAGTACCACAGTCAGGCAGCTAGACTATTTACAGTTAGTGCAGTGTGTCCTGCTCACAGTGTTCAGCTAGATCCGTTCCTGTTATCTTCTTACTGACAGGCAGGCTTGTCTTGTTACAGTATATACAGCTACCTGAAGAAATTTGCTGGTGTTCTTTTGATCCTATTAGTACCACAGTCAGGCAGCTAGACTATTTACAGTTAGTGCAGTGCGTCCTGCTCACAGTGTTCAGCTAGACTATTTACAGTTAGTGCAGTGCGTCCTGCTCACAGTGTTCAGCTAAAACTACAAGTTAGTGGGGTGCGTCCTGCTCACAGCGTTCAGCTAAACCTACAAGTTAGTGGGGTGCGTCCTGCTCACAATGTTCAGCTAAACCTACAAGTTAGTGTGGTGCGTCCACCTCACAGTGTTCAGGTAGATTCGTTCCTGTTATCTTCTTACTGACAGGCAGGCTTGTCTTGTTACAGTATATACAGCTACCTGAAGAAAATTGCTGGTGTTCTTTTGATCCTATTAGTACCACAGTCAGGCAGCTAGACTATTTACAGTTAGTGCAGTGCGTCCTGCTCACAGTGTTCAGCTAAACCTACAAGTTAGTGGGGTGCGTCCTGCTCACAGTGTTCAGCTAGATCCGTTCCTGTTATCTTCTTACTGACAGGCAGGCTTGTCTTGTTACAGTATATACAGCTACCTGAAGAAAATTACTGGTGTTTTTTTGATCCTATTAGTACCACAGTCAGGCAGCTAGACTATTTACAGTTAGTGCAGTGCGTCCTGCTCACAGTGTTCAGCTAAACCTACAAGTTAGTGGGGTGCGTCCACCTCACAATGTTCAGCTAAACCTACAAGTTAGTGGGGTGCGTCCTGCTCAGAGTGTTCAGCTAAACCTACAAGTTAGTGGGGTGCGTCCTGCTCACAGTGTTCAGCTAGATCCGTTCCTGTTATCTTCTTACTGACAGGCAGGCTTGTCTTGTTACAGTATATACAGCTACCTGAAGAAAATTACTGGTGTTTTTTTGATCCTATTAGTACCACAGTCAGGCAGCTAGACTATTTACAGTTAGTGCAGTGCGTCCTGCTCACAGTGTTCAGCTAAACCTACAAGTTAGTGGGGTGCGTCCACCTCACAGTGTTCAGCTAAACCTACAAGTTAGTGCAGTGCGTCCTGCTCACAGTGTTCAGCTAGATCCGTTCCTGTTATCTTCTTACTGACAGGCAGGCTTGTCTTGTTACAGTATATACAGCTACCTGAAGAAAATTACTGGTGTTCTTTTGATCCTATTAGTACCACAGTCAGGCAGCTAGACTATTTACAGTTAGTGCAGTGCGTCCTGCTCACAGTGTTCAGCTAAACCTACAAGTTAGTGGGGTGCATCCTGCTCACAGTGTTCAGCTAAACCTACAAGTTAGTGTGGTGCGTCCACCTCACAGTGTTCAGCTAAACCTACAAGTTAGTGGGGTGCATCCTGCTCACAGTGTTCAGCTAAACCTACAAGTTAGTGGAGTGCGTCCTGTTCACAGTGTTCAGCTAAACCTACAAGTTAGTGGGGTGCGTCCTGTTCACAGTGTTCAGCTAAACCTACAAGTTAGTGGGGTGCGTCCACCTCACAGTGTTCAGCTAAAGCTACTTGTAGAAGGTTGGTGGTGTTCTCATACTACAGGCAGGCAGTTGATTTTGCTAGCTGCAGTATCAGTACATATATATATATATATATATATATATATATATATATATATCCCAGCTTAGTGCAGCTACAGGCCATTAGTATGTCTGGAAGGCCAAGAAGGAGAGGCAGACAGTCACAAGCCAATAAGAGAGGGCAAGCAGGTTCTGTGTCTAGTGCTGGTCGTGGAGACGGTGCATCCTCATCAGCACATGGCCGTGGGACACGCTTGGCCTTTTTTTCGGCAGCTGGCCGCGTTGAGCCGCAACATGCGGAAGACTTGGTCGAGTGGATGACCAAGCCGTCCTCATCCTCCTCATCTTCTTTCACCCATGCCCAGGGTACTTTGTCTGGCAAAGCAGCGGCCTCTTCCCTCGGCTCAATGTCATCAGTGACTCCTTCCCTAGCCCCACCATGTCCTCCTGAGGAGTCCCTCAAACTGTTTGACCACAGTGTTGGGTACATGCTCCAGGAGGATGCCCAGCGTTTGGAAGGCTCTGATGATGATACTGAGCTCGATGAAGGCAGTAACATGAGCACGGACAGAGGGGGTGCCCAAGAAGGACAGCAATCTGGCAGTCATGCTCCCTCTGCATACTGCCAGGTTTGCTCCAGTGATGAGGAGGGAGGGGATGATGAGGTCACCGACTCAACGTGGGTGCCTGATAGGAGAGAGGAGGAGGAGGAGGAGGTGGCACATCATAAGGGCAGCACATTGACTGCATCACACCCCAAAGCTCCACATGTGCAGGGCGCTGCAGTCTCTGCGCGTTATTCAAAAAGTTCTTTGGTGTGGGCCTTTTTTGAGACGAGTGCATCGGATCGCACCGCTGCTATTTGCAACATATGTCTCAAGCGTATCTCGCGTGGCCAAAACATCTCCCGCTTGGGTACCACATGCTTGACCAGACATATGTTGACCTGCCATGCAGTTCGTTGGCAAGTGTATCTAAAAGACCCACACCAAAGAACAAAGAGGACCTCTCCTTGCTCCTCATCAGCTGAGATTTCCAACCCCACTATACCTTCAGTCCTCTCTGAGACCTGCACTGAGAGGAATGAAGGTGTAGAATTTGGTGTGTCACAGCCAAGTACTTGTGGGCAATCTGCTTTTGGTACACCGACGTCAGATTGTACCATGCAAATTTCCCTGCCCCAGCTGCTGCACCGCCGAAAGAAGTTTGCTCCCAGCCATCCACATGCCCAGCGGTTGAATGCTAGCTTGGCAAAATTGCTAGCACTTCAACTGCTGCCTTTTCAGTTGGTAGACTCTGCCCCCTTCCGTGAGTTTGTGGAATGTGCGGTTCCTCAGTGGCAGGTACCCAAACGCCACTTTTTCTCACGGAAGGCGATTCCGGCTCTCTACCGGCATGTGGAAGGCAATGTCCATGCCTCGCTGAACAGGGCGGTCAGCGGTAAGGTGCATATTACCGCTGACTCATGGTCCAGCAGGCATGGACAGGGACGTTACCTAAGTTTCACGGCGCATTGGGTGACTCTGCTGGCAGCTGGGAAGGATGCAGGACAAGGTGCAGTAGTGTTGGAGGTTGTTCCGCCACCACGCCTCCAAAATGCTAATGATTGTGACACACCTCTCTCCTCCACCCCCTCCTCTTCTTCTTCCTCCATGGCCTCTTCCTGTGCTTTGTCCTCGGAACCAGCGGTGCTCCGTAGCCGTTCAAGGGGCTACGCAAGTACGCAGGCCAAAAGATGCCATGCGGTGCTTGAGCTGGTGTGCTTGGGGGACAGGAGCCACACTGGGGCAGAGGTTCTGTCAGCTCTGCAGGGGCAGGTTCAGTGGTGGTTGACACCACGCCAACTTAAGGCAGGAATGGTGGTTTGCGACAATGGCACCAACCTCCTCTCTGCCCTCCGACAGGGACAAATGACCCATGTGCCCTGTTTGGCTCACGTCCTTAACTTGGTGGTGCAGCGGTTCTTGGGCAGGTACCCAGGCTTATAGGATGTCCTGAGGCAGGCCAGGAAAGTCTGTGTGCATTTCCGCCGGTCATATAATGCCAGTGCTCGGCTGATGGACCTCCAAAAGGAGTTTAACCTGCCCAAGAACCGCCTAATCTGTGACATGCCCACCAGGTGGAACTCAACGTTGGCCATGCTGCAGCGGCTGCACACGCAGCAGAGGGCCATCAATGAGTACCTGTGCGACTATGGCACCAGGACAGGGTCAGGGGAGCTTGGTTTTTTTTCCCCACACCAGTGGGCCATGATCAGGGATGCATGCACTGTCCTGTCACCATTTGAGGAGGCCACGAGGATGGTGAGCAGTGACAGTGCATGCATCAGTGACACTGTCCCCCTTGTCCACCTGTTGGAGCACACACTGCGTGGAATAATGGACAGGGCACTTGAGGCAGAACAGAGGCAGGAAGAGGAGGACTTCCTTAGCTCTCAAGGCCCCCTTTATCCAGACAGTGTTCCTGCGTGCCCGCCGATCACACAGGAAGAGGAGGAGGAGGAGGAGGAGGAGGAGGAGGAAGATTGTGTCAGTATGGAGGTGGAGCCTGGCAATCAGCATCAGCAGCAGTCTTTAAGGGATCAGTCCCAAGAAACACATGGACTTGTACGTGGCTGGGAGGAGGTGGCTGCGGACCATGTCGTCCTTAGTGACCCAGAGGACTCCGGACCGAATGCCTCAGCAAACCTACGCTGCATGGCCTCCCTGATCCTGCAAAGCCTGCGTAAGGATCCTCGTATTCGTGGTATCAAGGAGAAGGACAAATACTGGCTGGCAATCTTCCTTGATCCACGTTACAAGGGTAAGGTTGCAGACCTTATCTTGCCATCGCAGAGGGAGCAGAGGATGAAACATCTTCTGGAGGCCTTGCAGAAAGGTCTGTGCAACGCGTTCCCAGAGACTGGGAGGTTACAAACTCCTGTTTCTGGACAACGTGTTGCTGAGGCTTCGGTCAGTCAAAGAAGGAGCGGTGGAGAAGGTGGCCGTCTGACCGATGCATTCAGACAATTTTTTGGTCCGCAGCCCCAAGGTATGATCGGTTCCAGCAACCATCGCCAGCGTCTATTTTACATGGTGCAGGAATACCTAGGGGCAAGATCAGACTTGGACACCTTTCCCACCGAAAATCCTCTGGGTTACTGGGTCTTGAGGATGGATCACTGGCCAGAGCTTGCACAGTATGCAATTGAGCTACTGGCCTGTCCTGCATCCAGCGTTCTTTCGGAACGCACATTCAGTGCTGCTGGAGGCGTGGTAACCGATCACAGGGTGCGTCTGTCCACCGACTCGGTCGATCGACTGACCTTCATAAAAATGAATCAGTCTTGGATCACCACCAGCTGCCAAGCACCTGATGCTGATGTAACCGAATAATTTTTTTTGAAATCTCAGATCCCTTCAAAGACTGCCTATGCTGATGCTGAGTGACTATCCCTGAGTAATTAGCCTCCTCAATCATTACGCTGATAGCTTGTAAGAACATTTTTGGTTCTGGGCGCCACCACCAGTGCCTAAGGCACAATTTTTCAGCCCCTGTTTAACAGGGGCGTGTAATTACAATTTTTGATGCAATACTTTGCAGCAGGGCTCGTTCCTGCGTTCCAACTAGAGTGTCTGTGAGGGGTTGCAGTGTTGTGGCACCAGCACCAGTGCCTAAGGCCCAATTTTTCTGCCCCTGTTTAACAGGGGCGTGTAATTACAATTTTTGATGCAATACTTTGCAGCAGGGCTCGTTCCTGCGTTCCAACTAGAGTGTCTGTGAGGGGTTGCAGTGTTGTGGCACCAGCACCAGTGCCTAAGGCCCAATTTTCTGCCCCTGTTTAACAGGGGCGTGTAATTACAATTTTTGATGCAATACTTTGCAGCAGGGCTCGTTCCTGCGTTCCAACTAGAGTGTCTGTGAGGGGTTGCAGTGTTGTGGCACCAGCACCACCACCACCACCACCACCAAAGGCCCAATTTTTCTGCCCCTGTTCAACAGGGGCATGTATTTACAATTCTTGATCTAATATTTCACAGCAGGGCCCATTTCTGCACCCACCAAGAGCGAGTGAGTACTTACAGTGTTGTGGCACCAGCACCACCACCACCACCACCAAAGGCCCAGTTTTTCTGCCCCTGTTCAACAGGGGCATGTAATTACAATTCTTGTGGCCACAACAACACCTAAGGACCAAATTTCTGCTGAGTATATAGGGCAGGCCCCTACTTTCAAACATCTAACTTACAAACGACTCCTACTTGCAAACGGAAGACAACAGGAAGTGAGATGAAATCTACCCCTAGGAAGGGAAATTCTCTCCTGTAAGAGTTAATATGGGAAAAACATTTCTCCTTTCCACTGATGCTTTCCAATCCTTGTTCCACAAAAAACCCCAAATTCTCAAAAAACATTTGTCATTGGGACAAAAAGTGAGGTGAAATCTTCTAAAGAGGAGGAAAGACAGCAAAACAAATGTCACAGGGGTGATAACCCTTCCCTATGTTTTCCAAAAAGCTTAAAAAAGATATTTTGGCTGGAGCTAAACACGTTAAAAATGTACCCGTTCAAAATGACAAACAGATTCTACTTAACAACAAACCTACAGTCCCTGTCTTGTTTGCACCGCCTGTATACTGCTGTTCAGAGTATATAGGGCTTGGTGGCCCCACACCTTTCCTTATTTTAATTTGGGTGCGGGGTTCCCCTTAATATCCATACAAGACCCAAAGGGCCTGGTAATGCTCTGGGGGGTACCCATGCCGTTTGTCTCACTGATTTTCATCCATATTGCCAGGACCCGACATTACATTAAACCCACAAGCAGTTTTAAATGAGATTTTTTCCTTTAAAAATGACATTTGGTGCAGGGACTGTTCTAAACACGGGAAACACGCGCCACTTTACAGGCATACTATAGACACCCCCCAGGTACGATATTTAAAGGAATATTTCACTTTTTTTTTTTTTTACTTTAAGCATCATTAAAATCACTGCTCCTGAAAAAACTGCCGTTTTTAAAAGTTTTTTTTGCATTGATACATGTCCCCTGGGGTAGGACCCGGGTCCCCAAACCCTTTTTAGGACAATACCATGCAAATTAGCCTTTAAAATTAGCACTTTTGATTTCGAACGTTCGAGTCCCATAGACGTCAATGGGGTTCTAACGTTCGTGCGAACTTTCGGTCCGTTCGCAGGTTCTGGTGCGAACCGAACTGGGGGGTGTTCGGCTCATCCCTACTGACAATCAATGGTAAGTAGCGTCACACCACGGCTTTTCAGTGGAGAGCCAGAAACACTCAGGGTTGCTCCATCCAATAGGCGATCAGTAGGCAGGACCCAAAAAGATGATAAAACTGCGGCTCTCCATAGTGTAAATTGATAAAATCCACGTTTAATAATGTTTAAAAGTTGCACTTACATGTATTATTAAACGTGGATTTTATCGATTTACACTATGGAGAGCCGTTGTTTTATTATCTTTTTGGGTCCTGCCTACTGATCGCCTATTGGATGGAGCAACCCTGAGTGTTTCTGGCTCTTCACTGAGAAGCTGTGGTGTGACGCTACTTACCATTGATTGTCAGGTTACCTACAAGCTATCCAAAGCTTGCCATCTGGTAAGCGTTTAGCACATACGGTGGTGGATCTTTTCACAAGTCGCTATTTGTGTGACCGATTAACCTCACTTTTATTTGTTTTGAACACTTTTTGGATGAGTCTATTTACGGATTCTTCATCGTTTCTACGTTTTTCACTGTTGGGACAAATTTTTACTACCCTTTTATGTTTTTACCACCCTTTTATGTCATTGTTTTTTGGCACCCATATTGTTTATTCTTTGGGTCCATCACGGATCCTTGACTTATATTTATCTATATAATTTTCATATATTGTACTCACTTTCTGTAGCGCTGCTCACATTTTTATAATTACTGTTTTATTTGTGTATAGCTCACATTTTTGAGCTGCAGCTGTTTTACAATTTTTTTCCTTATCAGGTAGCACGGTATACACATTTTTTTCTGTTTTATCAATAGAATAGAGGTCCCCTCAATTTCTGTTCTGGATTTGGTGGAATGGTAAACAGGGCTGGAGGTTGAATCTTCCCAGCTGGAGCACAGAGACATCATAAAAATTTGACATAACAGTGAAACAGTGACCAAAGAGACAGTAATGCTAATGTATCGTTAAAATAACAATTTGTTAAAGGAACTTGCAGCAGTTTTCAGTTGAACAGGTGTCCGCATGTGAAGGTTTCCCCTCACCACCTGTACCAGCGAAAACTGCTGCAAGAGATACATAGAAAAAATTTAGGCCTGGAGTGGCTGTAATTGTAACCAATATTTCAGAAGTCAAACTATTTTCAGTGGAGCAGGTGTTCCCATGTGAGGGTTTAACTCCCCACCCGTTCCAGTGAAAACTGTTGCAACAGACAACCTTCTGCAGAGTGAATACACTAAGGTGAGATGGGGGGGTGAGGGGTTACTGATATGAGGGGGAACCTTTATATCAGTGTCTCTCTTACTTTACTGTATTCAATCCCCCCTTACATCAGTGATCCCCCCCCCCCCCCCAGACTGGCCTGGCGGCACTGTCACTGACCTCCTCTCAGGTGCACCGCGCAGAGCTCAGTCAGACGGTCTTCTCCAGGCTCCAGCTTGGTGGCTCTGGTTTCATCCCATATTCTCTTCTTCAATGTCTACACACGTCTGACTCCTTTCGTGACCCCCATCCCATCAGTGCTCTTGCTCTTGACTCATCTCCAGGCTCCCCTTCAGAGACTGCAGACAAAAGATGGTCAGAGACAAAAGATGGTCAGAGATTGTGGTCATGATACAAGAGATGGTTAGAGATTGTGGCCATGATACATAAGATGGTTAGGGGCTGTGGATATTGTACAGGAGATCGTTAGGGGCTGTGGATATGGTACAGGAGATGGTTAGGGGCTGTGGATATGGTACAGGAGATGGTTAGGGGCTGTGGATATGGTACAGGAGATGGTTAGGGGCTGCGGATATGGTACAGGAGATGGTTAGGGGCTGCGGATATGGTACAGGAGATGGTTAGGGGCTGCGGATATGGTACAGGAGATGGTTAGGGGCTGTGGATATGGTACAGAAGATGGTTAGGGGCTGCGGATATGGTACAGTAGATAGGGGCTGCGGATATGGTACAGGAGATGGTTAGGGGCTGCGGATATGGTACAGGAGATGGTTAGGGGCTGTGGATATGGTACAGGAGATGGTTAGGGGCTGTGAACATGGTACAGAAGATAGTTAGGGGCTGTGGATATGGTACAGAAGATGGTTAGGGGCTGTGGATATGGTACAGGAGATGGTTAGGGGCTGTGGATATGGTACAGAAGATGGTTAGGGGCTGCGGATATGGTACAGGAGATGGTTAGGGGCTGTGGATATGGTACAGGAGATGGTTAGGGGCTGTGGACATGGTACAGGAGATAGTTAGGGGCTGTGGATATGGTACAGAAGATGGTTAGGGGCTGTGGATATGGTACAGGAGATGGTTAGGGGCTGCGGATATGGTACAGGAGATGGTTAGGGGCTGTGGACATGGTACAGGAGATAGTTAGGGGCTGTGGACATGGTACAGGAGATAGTTAGGGGCTGTGGATATGGTACAGAAGATGGTTAGGGGCTGTGGATATGGTACAGGAGATGGTTAGGGGCTGCGGATATGGTACAGGAGATGGTTAGGGGCTGTGGACATGGTACAGGAGATAGTTAGGGGCTGTGGATATGGTACAGAAGATGGTTAGGGGCTGTGGATATGGTACAGGAGATGGTTAGGGGCTGCGGATATGGTACAGGAGATGGTTAGGGGCTGTGGACATGGTACAGGAGATAGGGGCTGTGGATATGGTACAGAAGATGGTTAGGGGCTGTGGATATGGTACAGAAGATGGTTAGGGGCTGTGGATATGGTACAGAAGATGGTTAGGGGCTGTGGATATGGTACAGGAGATGGTTAGGGGCTGCGGATATGGTACAGGAAGAAGATGGTTGGGGACTGCGGACATGATACATGAGATGATTAGAGGCTGTGGACATAGTACAGAGGATCTGGTCAGTAAGTCTGTTGTTTTTCAATAGAACACATTGGGGATGTAGCAGTTAGAGGGTTGAGACAAACCACTTACTACTGACAGGGGTGCTTACAGTAATCAGTTTTTATTTATGTAAATCTTTTATCCCAAAAAGGAAAACAACTGTTTGCTGTATCTGTTTATAAAACATTAACTGGAGTTTGGCTTTAGTTTATTAATGTATCACTATACACGTTACTTTCTGGCCATGTACAACTTTATCATTACCTCAAAGTCATCAACTTTATAAAATTTACCAAAACGATGTAATTTGAGGACCTAATCTAGCCAATCCATTTGTATCCAATCAGGTAGGCTCTTTGCATTACATAGTTGGTATAGCTAAAGGAGACTACACAATCAGATTGTAACGTGTGTGTTTAGCTTAAAGTGTCACTAAACCCACATCATAAAAAAACTCTCAATAAATGCTGTATTACATGCTATTCATACTAATTCACTATATTAGTATATTATACTATATTCACTGCAAATATAACTGTTTGATCCTGCTGTTCGCTATCTCCACCTTCTGTCCATGTTGCCAATTCAGCAAGGGATTTTGCAGCTGTGGTGGCAACTCTGCACATGCTGAGTTTTCAGTAAGTTTCTATGCTGAGCATTTCCTCATATCACATCAGAGCAGTCCATATGACTTTAGAGTCACACACATGGGCGTATACACAGTGGTAAATGACAGCCCACTCCCTCCTCTCCAGGGCTCACTAACCAAGCTAAACACAATGGGGGCGGGATATTACATGTAGAATAATAGAGGCTTCACCTCCCTCTTATTACAGGCTGGAAGGGAGTGACACATCCTATGACTGGCAGAAATCCACCCACACCATATTACTTCCACTTAATAATAAAGATTTAATTTCAAATATATATTTGTATGAGAATTTAAAACAGTTTATTGATATTTTAGATTTTTTTATATTAAAATACTTACAAACCATTATCCACATACAGAAATAAATGAGGTAATGTAAATGAAACAGTGTGGGGGTTATTTACTAAAGCTGGAGAGAGCTGCAGTGTATTACATTTTTGTTTTTGGGTTTAGCCCAAATCCAGGCAAAAACTGATTAATTACATTTTAAATGTTGTGTAGTGATACCCCCGTGAGGGCTGCTCATTAACTCTATACCCCACTGGCTACCCCGACTCTGCAGATCCTCTCTTACCTTTGACAACTTGGGTTCCATTCTGCAATAGGATGTTATCAATGAGAAACTCATACAATGTCACTGAACTACTCAGAAAGTTTACTAGAATGAATGATAGAACACAATGAACAATGTGGATAAACACAAACAGCTAGCCTGTAGTTTAAACTACAGTATTTGTAATCCACAAAGAAAAGGAGAAGAAATCACTGTATAATGAATGGTATGTTGATAAATGCTTAACTGAAGAAATAAGGCACTTGTAGATTCCTCCTGATATATGTGAGTGTAATACAGTACTGACCTTACAGCACAGGGAACAAACAAACCCCGGAATTCAGCTGTATGATGCTCGTGAAGAAGTAGATTCACCTCCGTTGAACTACAAGTCTCACCAGCACTCTGTAAAATAACTCACTCAGCAAAACTGTGCACTTCATTGGAATGGGCTGGTGCCCTTTCACCACAATGGACTCAGAGGCTTTGGGGCTCTGTCCAGACTCCCCTCCTGATGTCTCCGTCTAGTGAAAAGATGGCGCCGCTGTGCTGTACCGCAACTCCGGATGGCTGAAGTGCAGGAAGCTTTCAGATGTTCTGGTGCCACAAACCTGTCCGCTTGCTAGGCTGACAAGGCTGTACTCTGAAGTACCTCAGAGGCGGGCGATCCGGCTCCGCACTGTATAGGCCGCAGTCAGTGTTAATTTTAGTCTTAGGACTAAAATGGCATTTTAGTTTTAGTCCCATTTTAGTCTTCTGCAATTGTTTTCGTTTTAGTCGTATTTAGTCGACTAAATCTCCAGTACATTTTAGTCGACTAAAATGTCCTACGTTTTAGTCGACTAAAATCTCCAGTACATTTCACTAATTGCAAATTAGTTTTAGTCATAGTCTTTTGACTAAAATGGCATTTTAGTTTTAGTCTCATTTTAGTCTTTTAAATAAAATGGCATCTTAGTTTTAGTCTCATTTTAGTCTTTTGACTAAAATGGCTTTTAGTTTTAGTCATATTTTAGTCATCTAAATTCTTTTAGTTTTAGTCGTATTTTAGTTGACTAAAATAGTATTCATTTAGTCGACTAAAATGTTTTAGTCGTTTTAGTCGACTAAATTAACACTGGCCACAGTCTCTCACTCCTGGTCATACACACAGACCCCCTACTGGCAGGTATTGAATGGCGTCCAGAGAGGCTGAAAGATGGCTGCGCTGATCCTTTTATTACTGCTCCCAGCATGCAGTGCTGCACGCTTTGCATTGTCTGTATTAGGGATGAGCTTCAGCTGACGATCGTTCGCGTCACGGCCCATAATGCACTGCGTCATTGCAGTGGTTTGCTGGCTGATGATTGGCCAAGCATGCATGATGTTTGGCCAATCACATCGCCGTAAGCAAACAGAGCCATAATTGGCCAAAGGCAGGGTGCCTTTGGCCAATTATGGCTCAGGGGGTTAAGTACACGCCCCACACTATATAAGGCCGCCTGCACGTCTGCCCTGTGTAGTGTGTTGCTGGCGTTATAGAGAGATAGATATATATAGAGAGAGCGTGTCATTTCATTTACTTTGAGCAGGCAGTTTATTCAGTTAAGTAGATCTCATTGCAGACCATTCCTGCTGTACCATTTCTAATCTACTTCAGGCAGGCATTTGATCCAGTTTAGCTAGATCTCACTGCAGACCGTTCATGCTGTACTATTTGTAATCTACTTCAGGCAGGCAGTTGATTCAGTTTAGCTAGATCTCACTGCAGACCGTTCCTGCTGTACTATTTGTAATCTACTTCAGGCAGGCAGTTGATCCAGTGTAGCTAGATCTCACTGCAGACCGTTCATGTTGTTCTGTTACTAATATACTACAGGCAGGCAGTTCATTCAGTTAGCTGCAGTATATTCAGTACTGTATCCTATGCAGCTAGATCTTGCTGCAGACCGTTCCTGTTGTTCTGTTCCTAATATACTACAGGCAGGCAGTTCATTAAGTTAGCTGCAGTATATATTGAGTACTGTATCTTGTGCAGCTAGATCTCACTGCAGACCGTTCCTGTTGATCGGTTCCTAATATACTACAGGCAGGCAGTTCATTCAGTTAGCTGCAGTATATTCAGTACTGTATCCTGTGCAGCTAGATCTCACTGCAGACCGTTCCTGTTGTTCTGTTACTAATATACTACAGGCAGGCAGTTCATTCAGTTAGCTGCAGTATATTCAATATTGTATCCTGTGCAGCTAGATCTTGCTGCAGACCGTTCCTGTTGTTCTGTTCCTAAAATACTACAGGCAGGCAGTTCATTAAGTTAGCTGCAGTATATATTGAGTACTGTATCCTGTGCAGCTAGATCTCACTGCAGACCATTCCTGTTGTTCTGTTCCTAATATAATACAGGCAGGCAGTTCATTCAGTTAGCGGCAGTATATTCAGTACTGTATCCTGTGCAGCTAGATCTCGCTGCAGACTGTTCCTGTTGTTCTGTTCCTAATATAATATAGGCAGGCAGTTGATTCAGTTAGCTGCAGTATATTCAGAATCAGTATATATATACATCCCAGCTTTGTGCAGCTACATCTCACTGCAGGCCATTCCTGGTGTACCTATTCAAATACATTACAAATAAATCAAATACAGTATGTCTGGAAGGCAAACAAGGAGAGGCAGATGCTCACAGGCCACTAAAAGAGGGCAAGCAGGCTCTGTGTCTGCAGCCAACATTGCTGGTCGTGGACACGGCGCATCCTCAGCACATGGCTGTGGGGCACGCTTGTCCTTTTTTTTTGGCAGCTGGCCATGTTGAGCCACAACATGCAGAAGAGTTGGTAGAGTGGATGACCAAGCCATCCTCATCCTCCTCATCCTCTGTCACCCAGGCTCAGCGTACTTTGGCTGCCAATGCAGCTGCCAAAGTGACCTCTTCCATTGGCTCAATGTCATCAGTCACTCCTTCCCTAGCCCCACCATCATGCCCTGAGGAGTCCCCCGAACTGTTCGACCACAGTGTTGGGTACATGCTGCAGGAGGATGTGCAGTGTTTTGAAGGCTCCGATGATGGTACCCAGATTGAGGAAGGCAGTAATGTGAGCCCAGAGAGAGGGGGTGCCCAAGAAGTACAAAAAACTGGCAGTCATGTTCCCCCAGCTGCAGCATACTGCCAGGTTTGCTCCAGTGATGAGGAGGGAGGGGATGATGAGGTCACTGACTCTACGTGGGTGCCTGATAGGAGAGAGGAGGAGGATGAGGAGGAGGCACATCTCCAATGAGGCAGGATGCCCTCCAGGGGCCAGCTTAAGGGCAGCCAACCGGCTGCATCACACCGCAGAGCTCCGCATGTGCAGGGCACTGCGTTTTTCCAAAAGTTCTTTGGTGTGGGTCTTTTTTGAGACGTGTGCAGCAGATCGCACTGTTGCTGTTTGCAACATATGTCTGAAGTGTAACAAGCGTGGCCAAAACAGCAGCCGCTTGGGCACCACATGCTTGACCAGACATATGTCGAAATCCCATGCAGTCCGTTGGCAAGCGTACTTAAAAGATCCACACCAAAGAACAAGGCGGACCTCTCCTTGCTCCTCATCAGCTGGGATCTCCAACCCCACTATACCTTCAGTTCTCTCAGAAACCTGCACTGAGAGGAATGTGCCAAGTACTTGCGGGCAATCTTCTATCGCTACACCAACGTCCGATTGTAGCAGACAAATTTCCCTACCCCAGTTGCTAAACCGGCGAAAATAATTCGGTCCCAGCCATCCACATGCCCAGCAGCTGAATGCTAGCTTGGCTAAATTGCTAGCACTCCAACTGCTGCCTTTTCAGCTGGTAGACTTTGCCCCCTTTCGTGAATTTGTGGAATGTGCGGTACCTCAGTGACAGGTTCCCTAACGCCACTTTTTTTCACGGAAGCCGATTCTGGCTCTCTACTGGCATGTGGAAGGCAATGTCTTGGCCTCGCTGGACAGGGCAGTCAGTGGTAAGGTGCATATTACCGCTGACTCATGGTCCAGCAGGCATGGACAGGGACGTTACCTATCTTTCACGGCGCACTGGGTGACCCTGCTGGCAGCTGGGAAGGATGCAGAACAGGGTGCAGTATTGTTGGAGCTTGTTCCACCACCTCGCCTCCAAAATGCTACTAGTGGTGATTCTGACACACCTCTCTCCTCCACCCCCTCCTCTTCTTCTTCCTCCATGGCTTCTTCCTCTATAGATTTGTCCTCGGAACTAGTGGTGCTCCGTAGACGTTCAAGGGGCTACACAAGCACTCAGGCAAAAAGATGCCATGTGGTGCTTGAGCTGGTGTGCTTAGGGGACAGGAACTACACTGGGGCAGAGATTCTGTCAGCTCTGAAGGGGCAGGCTCAGAGGTGGTTGACGCCACGCCAGCTTCAGGCAGGATTGGTGGTTTGCGACAATGGCACCAACCTCCTCTCTGTCCTCCAACAGGGACACTTCACCCATGTTCCCTGTTTGGCTCACATCCTTAATTTGGTGGTGCAGCGGTTCTTGTGCAGGTACCCGGGCTTACAGGATCTCCTAAGGCAGGCCAGGAAAGTCTGTGTGCATTTCCGCCGGTCATATAATGCCAGTGCTCGGCTGGCTGACCTCCAAAAGGAATACAACCTGCCCAAGAACCGCCTAATCTGTGACATGCCCACCAGATGGAACTCAACGTTGGCCATGCTGCAGTGGCTGCACACGCAGCAGAGGGCCATCAATGAGTACCTTTGCGTCTATGGCACCAGGACAGGGTCAGGGGAGCTTAGCTTTTTTTGCCACGCCAGTGGTTCATGATTAAGGATGCATGCACTGTCCTGTCACCATTTGAGGAGGCCACGAGGATGGTGAGCAGTGACAGTGCATGCATCAGTGATACTGTCCCTCTTGTCTACCTGTTGGAGCACACGCTGCGTGGAATAATGGACAGGGCACTTGAGGCAGAAGAGAGGGAGGAAGATGAGGACTTCATTACCTCTCAAGGCCCCCTTTATCCAGACAGTGATCCTGCGGACCCGCCGATCACACAGGAAGAGGAGGAGGAGGATTGTGTTAGCATGGAGGTGGAGCCTAGCACTCAGCAACAGTCTTCAAGGGATCGTTTACAGTCCCCAGAAACCCATGGACTTGTACGTGGCTGGGAGGAGGTGGCTGCAGATCAGGTCGTCCTTAGTGACCCAGAGGACTCAGGACCGAATGCCTCAGAAAACCTACACTGCATGGCTTCCCTGATCCTGCAAAGCCTGAGAAAGGTCATGGTATCAAAGAGAGGGATCAGTACTGGCTGACAACCCTCCTTGATCCACGTTACAAGGGAAAGGTTGCGGAAATTATTCAGCCATCGCAGAGGGAGCAGAGGATGAAACATCTTTGGGAGGCCTTACAGAAAGGTTTGTGCAATGCGTTTCCAGAGCCTGGGAGGTTACAAATTCCTGGTCCTGGACAACGTGTTGCTGAGGCTTCAGTCACAGGAGGAACGGTGGAGAAGGTGGCTGTCTGACAGATGCGTTCAGACAATTTTTTAGTTCGCAGCCCCAAGGTCTGATCAGTTCCAGCAACCATCGCCAGTGCCTGATTTACATGGTGCAGGTGAATACCTAGGGGCAAGATCAGACTTGGAGACCTTTCCAACCGAAAATTCTTTGGGTTACTGGGTCTTGAGGATGGATCACTGGCCAGAGCTTGCACAGTATGCAATTGAGCTACTGGCCTGTCCTGCAACCAGCGTTCTTTTGGACGCACATTCAGTGCTGCTGGAGGCTTTGTAACCGATCACAGAGTGCGCCTGTCCACTGACTCGGTTGATCGGCTCACCTTCATAAAAATGAATTAGTCTTGGATCACCATCTACCAAGCACCTGATGCTGATGTAACTGAATCATTTTTTTATGAATCTGAGATCCCTTCAAGACTGCCTATGCTGATCTTGAGTGACTATCCTGTTATGCTGAGTGACTATCCTATTCCTCCTCAATGTTCATGTTGATAGCTTGTAAGAACATTTTTGGTTCTGGGCACCACCACCAGTGGCTAAGGTCCAATTTTTCTGCCCGTTTAACAGGGGCGTGTAATTACAATTTTTGCTGTAATATTTTGCAGCAGGGCTTGTTCCTGCGCTCAACTAGAGTATCTGTGAGGGGCAGTGGTGTATTTAGGTTTTGTGCTGCCCTAGGCCTGACTAAACTCGTGCACCCCTAATTTAAATATGCCCCGCCCCTTCCTGTCAAGGCCACACCCCTTTCTGTTTAAGACCCACCCAGTCATCTATAAACCACACCCCTTCCTCTTTAGGGTCTACCTCTTCCTCTCTGTACATTAAAAGTGGGTACCAAGTACCTACTTGTAAGCTCCTTGAGGGCAGGGACCGATGTGGATGTACAATGCATGCCTCAAAATTTTAAGTCATGAGCCATTAGCCAGGCCTTAAGACGCCTTTCACACTGAGGCATTTTTCAGCGCCTGAAAAATGACTCCCCTGCAGTCTCAGTGTGAAAGCCGGAGGGCTTTCACACTGAGGCGATGCGCTGGCAGGACATTAAAAAAACTCCTGCAAGCAGCATCTTTGGAGTGGTGTATACACCGCTCCTAAAGCGCCCCTGCCCATTGAAATGAATAGGCAGTGCTGCTGAATCGCTGGCAAAGTGCCACTGTAGTGGCACTTTGCGGGTCGTTTCAACCCTTTTTCAGCCGCTAGTGGGGGTTAAAAGCGCCCCGCTAGCGGCCGAAAACCTCTGCATAAACAATTTACCGCCGACACCCCAGTGTGAAAGCAGCCTAATAGTTACTCACTACCACTTTTCCCACCCAACCCCTCCCCTGCCCCTAAACGCACTCTCATAAATTATCTCATGAGGTGACACTGTAAAGCCCCTTTCACATGGGGTCGATCTGTTAACTAACTCAAAGGGGATCGCTCCATTGATCGCCGCTGAGCAGGCGGACGACAGGTCCGTCTCCGCTCACTGTGCGGAGACAGACCTGTCAGAGCTCCGCTGTCCTCTATGGGGAGATCGGATATCAACTGGTGCGGTAAAACATGGTGCCACCCCCCCTCAGTCCCTGGGATCAGTAATGCATAATGGCCGACAGGCCGTCTTACCAGACCCAGCGAAACAGCAGCAGCGATCCCTCTGGCTGGATGTTCCCTCACCCTGTGTTGTGTAGCACTCTCTCTGGTGGCGCTGGGCTGCGTGGCACTCTCTCTGGTGGCACTGGGCAGCATGGCACTCTCTCTGGTGGTGCTGGGCAGCGTGGCACTCTCTTTGGTGGTGCTGGGCAGCGTGGCTCTCTCTCTGGTGGCGCTGGGCAGCGTGGCGCTCTCTCTGGTGGCGCTGGGCAGCGTGGCTCTCTCTGGTGGCGCTGGGCAGCATGGAACTCTCTCTTGAATAGTTTATTCAATGGCAAGCATATACACCAATCCTGTTTTTAATGCAAGAGGAGATGGCAAGAAATGAAAGGGAAAGTAAATGGCTTAATCTTCTGGGACTACATTTCCCATGATGCTCCCCTAGGCTTTTGATTGGCCTCTGCTGTGGCCAATGGGGAGGGGAAAAAAAAAAGCAGGAAGCTGGGTGGCAAATCTGAAAAGAGCCCCCTCCTCTCTTATCCTGCGCAGCTGACAGACAAAGAGGAGGGGGATGAGAGGAGGGGGATGAGCGGGGGGAGGGGAATTGTCTGACAGCCTGCCTCTTCCTTGTCACAGTGCCCCAGTACCTTCAGCCGCTGTCACCGCTTCACAGGGGGGGGCTCGACAGCACCCGATTCCTGGAGTGTGTCACTGGGTGCGTTCCGCCTCCCCCTGCCTGGGGGTTCCCTATGTCCTCCTCGCTGTCCTCCCCTGGACACAGACCCGCCCCGCAATATGTAAGGATGCTAGTGAAGGAGAGTGGGCGGAGCATTAAGCTCCACCTCCGCCAGTTGCATGGCCAGTCACCGGTACTAGTCCCTCCCCCCTTACCTGGCCAAGTACGCTCCATACACTTGCACTGCACATAAGTGCCGCAGTACAGCAAGTCGCCGGCCGCCGGGGATTGTATATGTGCGGGAGGCGGCTGTGCGAGACTCGGGAGGATGGGTGGGGGGCTTTTTTCGTGTGGCAAAGAGACAGCACTGGTGAGGGGTGCAGTGTTGTGGCACCAGCACCAGTGCCTAAAGCCCAATTTTTCTGCCCCTCTTCAACAGGGGCGTGTAATTACAATTTTTGATCTAATATTTCACAGCAGGGCCCGTTCCTGCGCCCACCAAGTGTAACTGTGAGGGCTTACAGTGTTGTGGCAACACCACCACCAAAGGCCCAATTTTTCTGACCCTGTTCAACAGGGGCATGTAATTACAATTCCTGATATAATATTTCACAGCAAGGCCCATTCCAGCGCCCACCAAGAGTAACTGTGAGGGTTTACAGTGTTCTGGTACCACCAACACCTAAGGCCCAAATTTCTGCAGAGTATATAGAGCAGGCACCTACTTTCAAACATCCGACTTACAAACGACTCCTACTTACAAACGGAGGGAGACATTCTCTCCTGTAAGAGTTAATATGGGAAAAAGGTGACTCCTCCACTGATGCTTTATCACCAATCCTTGTTTCCCTAAAAACCCCAAATTTCCAAAATCCAATTGTCATTGGGACAGAAAGTGAGGTGATATCTTCTGAATAGGGGCACAGACAGCAAAACAAATGTTACAGGGGTGATGATAACCCTTCCTTATGTTTTCCAAAAAGCTTAAAAATAGATTTTTTGGCTGGAGCTACATTAACAAAATGTACCGGTTCCAAATTACAAACAGATTCAACTTAAGAACAAACCTACAGTCCCTGTCTTTCTTGGGACCACCTGTATACTGCTGTTCAGAGTATATAGGGTCTGGGGGCCCCATGCCTTTTTTATAAAATTTGGGTGCAGGGTCCCCCTTAATATCCATACAAGACCCAAAGGGCCTGGTAATGGGCTGGGGGGTTACCCATGCCGTTTTTCTCAATAATTTTCATCCATATTGCCGGGACCCGACATTACATTACAGCCGCAAGCAGTTTTAAATTACTTTTATTCCTTTAGAAATGTCATTTTGTGCAGGGACTGTTCTAAACACGGGAAACATACGCCACTTTACAGGCATACTATAGACACCCCCCAGGTATGATATTTAAAGGAATATTTCACTTTTATTTTTTCACTTTACGCATCATTAAAATCACTGTTCCGAAAAAACGTCAGTTTTTAAAACTTTTTTTTGCATTGATACATATCCCCTGGGACAGGACCCGGGTCCCCAAACCCTTTTTAGGACAATAACTTGCATATTAGCCTTTAAAATTCACACTTTTGATTTCTCATGTTCGAGTCCCATAGACTTTAACGGTGTTCCAAAGTTTGCGCAAACTTTCGGTCTGTGCGCATGTTCTGGATGCGAACCGAACCGGGGGGTGTTCGGCTCATCCCTAGTCTGTATTGTAGTTCAGGGCTGATCCAGCTAACGGAGTCACTTCCTCCTCCAAACTACATCTCCCACAATGCTTTGCTGTGTTGCTTCTCAGGAATTAGAAGAAAATCCTAACAACATTAAGAAGACACTAGAGGGAGCCAAACTCATTTGAAATAATAACCATTGCAATAACTATAGTAGCAAACCCTTGGCTACAAGTGCATTGTGCATTAATTACCCTTTTAATAACAAACATGTTATAATTACAGTATAAGTACAGTATAAGTATACAGTAGTGCAGTGGTTTTGCAGCCTGGATCCTCCCCTTCTCGAGTCCCACACCGGCACTCCTCCCTCCTGCTGGGTGCTCCACAGCAAGCTGCTTGCAGTGGGGGCACCCAAACAGGTGTGCACCTGAGCCGTGGCTCTGCGTGTCTATACACACAGAGCTGCGGCTCGGCCCCACCTCCTTCATCTCCTGATTGGCTCACTGACTGTGATTGACAGCAGCTTCATTGGCTCCCACTGCTGCCAAAAGGCGATCAGGAGTGCGAGTCACCCAGGGAGCTTCCGCTGCCATTCGTGGTAAGGGAGGCCTTTCAGCTTCACAGCCGGTTCCCTACTGCGCATGCATGAAGCGCGCTGTGCTTTCTAACTGGCCCAATGGCGGAGGAAAGTGGAGGGGGGCCGAACTTCTGAGGGACATCCCCACAGCACAGTCTCCTGGAAGTTGGGACGGTTACCTGTCAAAAACAGGTAGATGTTCCCTCCTCCCCCCTGAAAGGTGCCAAATGTGGCACTGAAGGGCGGGGGAGAAGCACATAAGCGCAGTGCCCACTTTTCTGTGGAACTCCGCTTTAAATTGGACAGTACTTTCCCTAATATGAATCAGTCCTCCTTCCCTTCTTTTTACACGTGGCCCCCCACTTCTGGATATATTGTGGCCTCCCCTGGGACACTCACAGCATGCATCAGAGGAGGTTTTAGCCCAGCAATTAAAAATGTGCCTGCACCGCTATGCGGGGCTGGATGTCTTTTCCTTCTTCTTGCAGCCTACCCCCCCAATGCAGTGACGCATGTGCATCATTAAGGGGGCGGGGGACTGAAAGAACCGATTGGCATCTGGCTTCCAAAGAAGTCAGAAAGAAAACATGTGAGAGTAGCTTATCGCTATAGGATGCTGTTGGATTTGCTTTGTGTGCAAGTAAAAAAAGAACCACCAGAATCAGGGGGGGGGGGTCCTCTTTAAAAATGCTCTCCATGTGTTTACTAAGTGTTGTTTACATAGTGCCACTTATTAGGGACTTTGGAGTAGCTGTGTTGTGCAGAAAAGATAATGATCTCAGCCATAAAGGAGGCTCAGATTCCTGCTGTGACTTAGGAGATAGGTGCACATAGGAAGCATACTCCTACTTATTCTCTCTCCGCCTGCTGCCTCTGCAAGTGTTTCCCTGGAGGGATAGCAAGCTTCTTCATTATCCCATGCCTGAATGTCATTCCTGTGTGAGTCTATTAGGGGAATCCTTTAGATCACAAGAGCCTTCCACATTCCATCCCTTGGAGAGACGAGAGCGACATGAAAGTGTGGCTGAAGGTACAGTATTGTGGAACTTGTTGTCATTGTCATGCTCATATAGTACTAGCATGCCTATATCTCAGACACTATATAACATAAGCTACACCTGCCTTGGAACTACAAGACTCAGCATGTCCTGCAGGTGACTTAGTTGTCGCTGAGCCTTGCAGCCGCATGCCAGCATGAGAGCAACAGGTTTATTGCCTTTAGATGAGTATCACAATCTGACAGTAATACAAAGTTTATAAACACAAGTGTACAGTCTATACTTAGAAAGGAATAAATATTGATTAACACAAATGATTTGCAAAAAAAAAAAAGAATTGATTGGGTAAGTATATATTGTATTGATGCACGGCAGTGGGCACGAGCAGAATCCTAAAGCTATGTTGAAACAATGCAATCTAGTCTGCATTACGATACTATTAGCATATTAGTATTTCATTTGTACTGTGTATGCGATATGTCATGGTTGCTTTACAGTCTAAAATGTAATGAAGTGTCTAAATGAAAAAAGACGTGTCCATCATCTACAGCGATATTGATATTGCACGGCATGTTTTATTTGTAACACTATATGGATAGTCTCGCATGCATGAGTTTGAAACACGTATGGCAGTAAATATCATCATGTGATGAGCTGATATGTTAATCAATTCTATTAACAATGGCCAGAGCCTTCTAAAGGTCTATTATTAAAAGGATATAGGTTGATCTTGAAAAGCAAAACATGTATACAAGCCCTTTTTGTGCTTTGAAAGACAGCACTTCATCATTCAGCTTGTTTGGTTTTCATGGCAACCATACTATGAGCTATTATAAGTGATTATGACTCTAGTACATTTGAAATGTTAGATTATTAAAGCAAAATGCTAGTAAGTAATATACCTGACATTTGCTGCTGTAGCAGCTGTCTTTTTGTAAAAATTAGCCATAGATACATTTTTTTTTTTTTTTTGTCCGGTATAATCTTGCAGCTTTTATGGAATGGTTTTCAAATAATGTACGCATTGGAGATTATTACAGCTCTTGGATTCTAGAACCAAAAAAATATATATCAGTAGGGCTGGACATTTTTTTTCTGGTTCTCCACTGTTAGTACCATCCTTTGGCAGAGGTGTAGTAATCCCAGTCCCAGGTGACCCGTTCTGAGATTTGTATGAAGTAAAATGGTGCAGTACAGGCGGCCTTCAGAGAGAGTTTGTATTATATTGCTTCATGAAAGAACATTGTCCTTGGTGATCATGAAGCACTGATCTTCATATTCCCTGGAGGCTTCTATTGTGCCTTTTTTCATGTGTATGCCTGGCAAATATGAAAAAAAAAAACATATTCAGTATATTACTTCAGTACATGCACATTTTCCAATGTTTTGTCTCTTTGAAATGATGCATGTATGGAAAATTATGTGCTGATCCTGCCAGAAATCCAGCAAGATTCTAATGTCTTTGTTGAGCTGACAACACTCTACTGCACTGAAATCCCAAGCAGTGTTTTTAGCCCTGCTCAAATTTTCCCTTGCACTATAGAATCCTCACCCTTATGTTATGGGCATAAGGAGAGGGGGAAGTGTTCAGTACCCCAGCACAGGAGAACTAAGGTAGACAGGGCTGACAATGCTGCTTAGGATTTCAGTGCAGAAAGTGCACTGTGTTGTCAGCTCAAACAGGAAGTTGGATGGTATACTTTAAGCAAGATCTACAGAAATTTTTCTGTACGGTATTTTAAAGAAACGGAGCATGGGGAAATGTTTTGAAGAGATTTATTGGGTATGGTTTTTTATAATCTATTTTTATTTTACCCGGACATATGCGTACTTTCTGCATGATATTCAGGTTCCTGACAGCAAGTTGGTGGAAAATCCTGAATAAATAAAAATAAAAAACCGCGCTGAAAAGCTCAAATGTAAAACCAAGACTACAGCTGCACAAACAAAACACCAATATCTGTGTGACATATGCAAATAAATCAAAATAAGTGCTCTCATAATCTGTATGCAAGTCAGATCATATGCAAGTCAGCCCTTCCGAGCTGAGGGCGCACTCTGATTGGGTCATGGAGTGGTAATGCTTAGTGAGGGGTTTTGTTTGAAAGGAGGACTACCTGTAGCAGTATCTGTAGCACTACACCATTGGAGCCCTTCTCTATTTTCCACCCACCTCCTTTGGGTCAAGTGGGCTTCCCCCCCCCCCTCCAGGCGGACGATTTGGACTATGCCAGGGTGGAGACGCTGAACACATCAGCTGTGTTGGATGCCATCACTCCACGGTCCCCGCAGAGGGCTAAATCTGCTCGCATGCAAGACCTTGCCAATAGGGAGGTCCAACATTTAGGGTAAGGGTCCATCTTTAATATTTTTGGATCAACTGAGAGTCTCATATATACACTCCTCTCTTCTCCCTTCATCTATGTGGGTTATGGCCTTATGGATCGTGGATATCTTCTCTTACTTTCATGAATTGGACATACACTCATGAAACTTTTTTCTGTCGTTCAGTTTATGGCCTATATTCACTATTTTCACGTGTTTTCACTACTGATGAACCTTGTTGTGTTTAGTGATATATTAATGTGATCACTTATTTAGTGCTTGATACACTCAAGTCGTTTATTTATATGTGTTTTTTACACACTAGCGCACACCTATTCTAGGATATCTTATCCATGGCACTTTGATTTATGTACGTTCAATTAATTTCAATTTTTTTAATATGATCTGACTTGCATACAGATTATTAAGGCACTTATTTTGATTTATTTGGAAAATCCTGAATAAAATACACACCTAAAGCCCCGTACACGGGCCCAATGTCGGGAGACAATGGCTGGTTATTAAAAAAAAACGAGCAACATTCGGCCCCTGTGTATGTCGTTCTGTCCGGAAAACCAGCAGCAGACCGACTCCCTATCAGTGCTCTGAGCCAATGGCAGAGAGCGCTAATCGGAGTGTTCTGGTGGGGAGGGGCGTTCCCCTGTCAGGACACAACAGCTCAGCGGGGGAGATCGCTGTACTAACCTCACATGCGGGTTGCACTAAAATAAAAACTGTTAGATTTTTCATTCAAACAGCTGATTGAATGAAAAAAAGGACTCAATTCCCCCATCCACTCACTCAATGTGAATGGAGAAATCCTCCCCATTGTGTTATTGTATTCTGACAGCAAGGTGACTTCCCCGCCATCAGAATACACTGATCACACCTTTCCTACCACGGCAATACCATTACCATCTTTCCAGACTTCTCTGCCGCTACGCAAAAGCAACAGGCATCTTTCCTTTTGGTGAAAAAGAAGCTTCACGACCTACAATTGTCCTACAGTATGCTGTACCCTGCGTGGCTGCGCATTATTCATCAAGGCAAGGCACACTTTTTCACCAATCCCCAGGATGCCGCTCGGTGGGTAGGTGCCTTGGGCCCCTTGGATCCAGCTCTACTGAATCAATGTACACCTCCTCACTGACCTTGGATGCCATGCTTTCTAGTGTTGGTACTACTGTCTGCCTTTACCTTGTTACGCCTTGGTTTTTCAAGTTATACTACGCTTCTGTTTTAATATGGGCTGTACCGAATTTGCATATCAAGACTCACTCTGGAGTGTGTGTTATTAGCCTTATATTTAAAATTATGGGGAAACCCTACACCTTAGTGATCTTCCCTCTCAATGTACTAAGTCCTTTTTTTACTGTATCCTGCGTGTTATTTTGGAATTGGCTGAAGGCCCTTTATTTTAGCGGGTAATTTAAATACCGTTTTGGATAATTCCCTTGATAGATTTGATAGTATGACTCACTCCCCGACCCCCTTGAACTCATATTTGGATACATTTTACCTTGGATGCCTGGAGATGGAAACATACTCTGACTAGGGAATATTTTTGTTACTCTGATACTTATGCCACTTTTTTTGACCGATATTAAATATCTCCCTAGAGTGAAATCCAATCACTTGCCTCCATTGGTGGATCTCGCTTTAGGTACTCCTAGTAATTATAAGGTGTGGATATTAAGTCCTCTCTGGCTTGCAGACTCAGCAGTAACGGACCAAGGGCTTGCTGAAAAGATAACGGATTGGTTGCTTAATGCACAAAGTGCCTCTGCATCTCTGGTCTGAGGTGCCTTTAAAGCCACCAAGTGGGGTACCTTTTCCCCAGCCATAGAGGTGGCTCATAGGGCCAACCAGTCTAGACAAGTAGATGCGGAACAGGCATTACACACTGCCTAAGCTCTGTATTCTACTACTCCTACCTCTGACAATTATACTGCCTGGCAGAGCAAGGCCAGGGAATTGGATTTAATTCTTATTGAATGTACCCAAAAGAAAATATTGTATCAAAATCAGCAGGTATTTGAATTAGGGGATAAAAATATCCATTTCCTGGCATATTTCTAGACGCGATTTTCAACCTAGTACTATTTCTTGTATTATGAACTCCGCTGGAGTTAAAGTTGAACAAACTCGTTAGGTGGATGATGCCTTTGTGTCATTTTATGCTGAATTGTATAGAACCAGAGCACATTACACTATTGTCGAACTGGATGATTTCTTGTATAATGTTAGTCTTCTGAGGTTGTCTGCTAGCCAAACTTCGCTCCTAGATACTCCGTTGACAGCCGAGGAAAAAGACCTGGCTATCCATTCTTTTGTGCACAATAAAACACTGGGGTCGGACAGCTTCCCTGTGGAGTGGTACTCACATTATAAAGACAATATATTACCCCATTTGCTTCGGGTCTTTACCTGTACCTTTGAAGAAGGCTGTTTACTACCCCCTATGACTGAGACGTTAATTGTGGTCATTCTAAAGCCGCATAAGGACCATCTCTATTGTGAACCATACAATCTCGTTAATTAACTCAGATGTTAAAATCCTAGCCAAAGTCCTTGGTCAAAGGTTAAATGAAGTAAGTACTACCGATGTGCGCTCGGATCAAACTGGGTTTATTTCAGGAAGATCCACCTTTATTAATTTGTGTAGACTTTTCACTAATATGCAGGCCGCACATGATGCTATGGGTTCCAGGGTGGTTTTAGCCCTAGATACTCATATGGCTTTTTATTCTGTAGAATGGCCTTTTATACAGATGAACAGCTATGCTTCTGAATCTTTTATCATAACGCGGGGCACCAGGCAGTACTGCCCCCTCTCGCCCTTATTATTTGCCCTGGCCATAGAGCCTTTGGCTGAACTAATATGTTCTAATTCCACCATAGTCGGGTTAGTTATTAATGGGTTAGAAGAAAAGGTATCACATGCTCATTTATCTAGCTGATCCCCATTCCTCCTTATCTACTTTAACAGTCATTCAAAGATTTGGTAATTTCTCGGGTTTCCAGGTTAACTGTGACAAGTCCATTATATTTCCGTTGGACCAAGATGCCCTACAATCTCTTTCAGCCTCCTGTCCCTTACGGAATGTTGATAGTTTCCGTCACTTAGGTATTATTTTACAAAAGCCTCTCTCCTGGTACTTCACCAATAATTTAGACCCTCTTATAAGTAGGCTTAAAAACACTCTAAAACTTTGGGCCAACTTGCCCCTGACCATTTTAGGCAGGGTTAATACTTTCAAATGATGTTCCTGCCTCTCTTCCTTTATGTATTGAGTAACTCTCCAGTATACATTCCCAAACGCTGATTTCAGGAGATCGATTCAATACTTACATCTTTTCTATGGGAAGGTAGGGCTGCTAGAATAGCTAGAGACCTTGCAGTTGCCTATTTTAGAGGGAGGTCTTGCCATACCCAACCTTCAAATTTGTTATATACCTCTCAGTTGGCTCATGCCCATTAGTGGTTTTATCCCGAGGCTAATAATTCTGCCTCGGCTTTGGAATCGGCAATTTTTACTTCTTTTGAATCTTTGCAAAATTTAGTTCATCGTCAATCTACTTTGGGCAGTGTGTTTGACTAGTGTGTTGTCTATGACATTGCATATCTTCACGCTTTCTAAACTGACCACGTTTAAGTCAATTAATGATTATTCCCCTAACACTCCTCTTTGGCATAATCCACATTTTAAAGAGTTCTACCATAGAATGGACAGAGCGTTTTGGGCTAGACGTACGGTTAAATTAGTCTCTCATTTATTTTCTGTGGGTGCCTTTCACTCCTTTGCTGGTTTTCAGCAAAACCATAATCTTCCCTCCGCCGCTCATTTTAGATACCTTCGACACACTGCGGCGGCACAATTTGGCTCGACTAATGTGTCCCTCAGACTCTCTGAACTGGAAATTTTCATCTGTGACCCTTCTCGTGATAAATTGATGTCCACTTACTACTCTTCTGTACTTTTCCTATTTACTATTCATCCTGTACTTTTCGTTTTCAGCAGCTACAGCACCGGGTCTTTGACTCATATAAGATCCATTACGGGTCTTTTATTTGTATGCATATTATTGTAGGTTCACTTTATTAGTCACCACTATTTTATGATGAGGCTCTTTATTTAATTGGTTTGCACATCTAGATTATTGTATTCCTCACTGACACCACCTGTGTTATTCACTATTTTCTCAGATGCATTTTTTGCGACTTTATGTCGCATGACGCTTTTCTTTTCTTTCACTCCTATAAGTTGTGAGTTACACATTATTTATTGATAAACGTTCTTACGTTTTCTAACATGAGAGGCTAACTTTGTGATACATTTAGACAACCTCTTTGTCCACTCTCTTTTTTTGTTTATTTATTTCCAGACCCACATTTATTTATATATTTCCTCAAGGGACAAGGTTGTTCAGACAAAATTTTTATATAATTCTTACACCCAGTTTTTTACTTCGCGTTGGCAGGCTGTCCTCTGCTGTCTGTGCTAAATGCTCAGTGGCTGATGGCACATTTTACAATATGGTTTGGGAGCGCACACCTATCAGAAGTTTCTAGTCTGCAGTTACAGATTTCATTAGTAATCTCACGCAGTTGCCGAACGTCTCCTTTACGATGTCTGTTTGGGTAGCATCTGAATACACTATATAGCGCCTGAAGGGTGTGATACCTCCTGATTTTGTAACATATCTGTTTCACTATGTATACTTTGAATATGTACACCCCCCCCCCCTGTTTTTTTTAATTATTTGTATATACTCTATATAAAAAGCATCCTTTATGTAATGGCTCTGTAATTAATAGACACTCTGTTAACTTCTATGCTACCTGTTTATGCAAATGTTTTTCATTCTAGTTTGTATTTGCTATCTTTTACAAACAATAAAAGTTACCTTTAAAAATTTTTTAAAATAATCTGATCAGCACTGCTGACCGAGTGGGGAAAATCTGACAGGGTAGTTGTGCAGAAGTCAATTGGTAGATTGACATCTATGCAACCTCCCTTGCCAAACCTGGATGAAAATTTGGCTAGTCTCTGCTGAAACGATAAATAACGATAAATTTCAGTCCATGTATGACTTGCCTAAAGTAATCATGTTTAGATGAGTACAGTACTTATAGTGACTCGTATGTGTGTTTACATGTGTTTATACGCATACATGTAAAATCTGCAGATATGTATAGCCCCGGTTCCTACTGAAGAAGCCTTTTGAACGGACAAAACATGTATGGGGTTGAGCTATGTCAGTGACATCATATGGTGGCCATCTTGAGGTCAGCAGAGTCTGTGGTGAAAGGAGAGCTGTCTCATTGTGTCATACGCTGTACATAGCACTGTGTACACACATGCTTGTGAGTGTTTTATCTACTTTTATTATAAATAAATGTCTTTAATGTATGGAGAGTGCTATTAGTTTCCATTTTGTTGCATGAGTGATTGTTCACATCAGAGGAGAGTGAAGCAGACAAGAATTGTACCTGGGAGTCATATGATCAGTGGCCTTTGAGGGGGCGAAAGCGCATCTGACACTTGACTAATAATCAGGGTCTTGTCTGGAGGTGAGCATATACTTAGCACGGGTGGTGATTGTATGCGGATCACGGGTAATTCTTGAAGAGTTGAAGATTTATGAGCACGTGGATTGTACTGGTGGATGGAAGCAGATGCAAGAATCATCTTTCTTTGACTTTTTTATTGGAACATTTAAGTTAGTTCATTTTTGGTGTTATGTAATAGACATAAAAACATAAAACATCAGAATTACCAACCATGATATCACTTACATTTGTTGCTTAAGGTACATGTAAACCAAATTACCAAAATCTGATATGAGCTTTAACATGTTGAATTGAAACTAAACCCTCCTATCCTTTACAACCAAGGAGGCTGCCATCTTAGCCTCTGTTTGAACAAAAGTTTCATGATGCTCTATGTGTGATCAGTTATGATACCAGCCATTTGAGGGCCTGACACTTCGGTTGAAAGCACGAGCAACTGTGCCAGGTATCAATCACGGCATGCCTTAAATGTTCCTGTTTTGGGAAACAGTTACATTGGGTTCTGCTTTGATATACATTTAAACGTAATTTTTAGTCCTTTAAATTCTGAAGTTATCAATAAAATAACACCTGATGAATGAAGGTCCTTCTTCAAATCTGGGTATTAGGTGACAACACTTTGCCCCTATGTCTCAGTTTTACTCCTGCATTCCCAATCTGTCACATGGGCTTCTATTGCAATCTATACAGTAAATAAGGGTAGGAAGGGGGTGAGCCCCCAAAACGCATCTGCTCAACATCCCCACATGGTGTAACTGAAGTACGTGCGTCCGCACTGTATGGCATCTTGTGCTTCATTGGCTCTTTTCAGTTACTACTTTGTGAGTATCCATTTATTTCAGTAATAAATGTTTTTGGTAATGCACTAGGTACGTGTGTCTTCTTGTCTGTTTGTTTGGAGTATTCAGTAAGTGCCCATTTCAACACACATTAGACATGTCAATTACTTGTTTCTCTGTGGTACTTCCCCCCCAAAACAGACAAATCTACTTCTTGTGATATTTATTTAGGCACCAGAGTAGCTATAAGTTTTTTTTGTAAAGGAGATACATGAAAAGGCTCATGTTGAGTTTTTCTGACACTCTGCATTCTTCTTAAAAGGTGCCTAAGAATGGTACAGAATTAAAATGATATCAGTAGATGGACTGTGAACATGTTAATGTCGGTGCACTATGGCAGGAAGATATAGTGGCTGTGATTGCTACCTAAGCAGCTACAGTAGTGGTTCAGCTGATGGAAGTGGTAACTGTGCACAAAATAATCTCTCCACAGCTTTAAAACTGTTTGGTTTATGTTTATGTCCAGACAAATGTTTTGGATAGCGTGTGGAAGGATTAGAACCTCTGTCAGGTTTTTACTGCTAACTGGGGCTCCGTTAGTGAGATTTACCCTCACTTCCTAATTTACCAGACACAAAGTGAGGGTAACTTTAAACAGCAACACCAAGAACAATAAAAATGCTTTTATTTTAGTAGAGAAGGGGAAGGCTAGAGCACCTGTCAGATTTTTTTAACTTTCATTTTTTACTATAGAATATAACGGGGTAGGGGGCATGCGTGTATTGTAGAACAGCCAAGAAAAGCAGTGATGGTGCAGAAAGTGAACACCACTGCTCGACCGGCTTCAGCTCCTCCTCACTAAAACTCACCATCAGTTTTCTGCAGCTCTCTGAAGTGGTTATAGATGATGTCACCTGGTTGGACAATGCAAGGGAGATAGTACACAAGGTGATTAACCAAGTTCCTCAGGGAATCACCTTAGGACTTCAAAGAGACAAATCAGCGCATACCATCCTGATATCCATACCAGGCCACCTCTGGGTCTGGTATGGAATTTAAGGAGTAGCCAAAACAAGAAATTCAAAGTGTGGGCTGCTCCTGAAAACCAACACCAGACTCTTATCCAGTTATGCAGCCTGGCTGGCCAGCAGTGTTGCCAACCGTCAGTATTTTTACTGGCAGCCAGTAAAAAACAGGCACTTTTCTCCTTCCAGTAAATGCCAGTGACAGAAAAAGATTGCCAGTAAAAAATATGGCTGTGATGCTCGGCTCAGAACTGCACATGCGCCGTTCCAGTGCAGACCCGGACTGGATGGATGGTTCCTGCTGAACGGGCCAAGATTTGAACTGTGTATGGCTGGCCTTGCTCTTACATTTCTTTGCTTAAAGTGAACAAATCCAAATCTATCACACTAAATATCCTAAATATCCATTGGAAACAAACAACTTTATCCAACATTATGGAAAAGTTTGGATGGTCTGCTCAAATATCTCCCCACATTACCAAGCAAATTATCTTCCGATAATCCATGAACGTAATACCCTTCTTTCTACGTGGAACCAATACCAAATTTCTTGGTTCGGAAGTCTTAATACTATTAATATGGTACATCTTCCTATATTACTCTACTATTTCCATAGATTACTGGTAGACGTTCCCAGTTCTTTGTTTCTTTGAAGAACAGCATTATAAACTATGAAGAGCTCTGTACATCCTAGAGTTAATAGAGCAATTAAGGGGAGTGGTTAATTGGTCACAGGTGCTTGAGGCCTATAGAACTTTCTGTAGAGCACATCTGAAATTGCCAGACTGCTGGTTGGAAGCTAAACAGGGGGGCCTTGAGTGGAGAGTGTGAACAAGTTTTGCTTTTGACTGCTGGTGATTGCTGGGTTGCATTCTTAGGTTCTTTTTTGGAGCTTTTCCTTGTAACTTTTTAACACCTTTTTCTGTCACCTTTTAAACAGCTTTTTTGTTCTTTGCTTCCTTCAGCCTACTAATTAAGGGGAGTGGTTAATTGGTCACAGGTGCTTGAGGCCCATATAACTTTCTGTAGAACTCATTATGAGCCTGCTCATCTTTGAGCTTGCTGGAACTTAGACCAAGTGGATCTGGACTAAGTGGCGAGTTAAAAAAACAAAGTTGAAAACAAGAGATTATAACAGGGGTCAAGTACCTGTGTAGGGTAAGTGTGTACCTGTGTATTGTAAGTACATGAGTGCTGCGAGTGCATGTGGGCTGTATTAAGTATTAGTGTCAGGTAGTACCTGTGTATTGTGAGTACCTGAGTGTTGTCTGAGTAGTGTGTCTGTGAATCGTTAGTACTTGTGTATTGTGTGTGTGCATGTGGGTCTGCGAGTGCACGTGGGTCTGCGAGTGCACGTGGGTCTGCAAGTGCACGCGGGTCTGCGAGTGCACGCAGGTCTGCGAGTGCACGCTGGTCTGCGAGTGCACGTGGGTCAGCGAGTGCACGTGGGTCAGCGAGTACCTGTATGTTGTCTTGTTGAGTACCTGTGTATTTTCTTGAGTATTAGTGTTAGGAAGCTAGTTGTTAGGTAATTTGGACAGGATATAATCCCCAATCCTCATTAAATTAGTAGGTACGATGCCCGGTGGCTGTGGAGATGCGACTTGGTGAACATCTTGCGGCATGTATGCATTCCAGGGCGAATACTACTGTGCAAAATGTAAGCACATTGTTTCCCTGGAAGCCCAGGTTCTGAATCTGGGGAAGCAACTGTCAGCACTGAGAAGACCCTCCATACTAAAGGAGAGACAGGAATGTACACGACAGGTGCCAGCAGGGGCCAGTACAGAGGCGGGGGGAGACAAAGAGGTGCAGGCATTAGGAAAGAGTAGATGGGTGACAGTCAGGAAGTGTAGAGAGGGAAATGCCAGGGAGGCCGATCCAGGACTGGAGCATCCCAATAAGTACGCTCCATTGAGTGACATTGGTGAAACCAGTCAGAGACCAGCACTGCTGGAGCTGAGGGGCTCTCCTAGCTTCTGGGGGAATAACTCCTCCAGTGAGAGTGGAAGGAAAAGGAAAGACAGATTCTAGTGGTAGGGGACTCAATTCTTAGAAGGACAGAGAGGGCAATCTGTAACAAAGACCTGAAGCGCCGAACTGTATGTTGTCGGGCGCTCGGGTTTGGCACATGACGGATCTGGTGGACAGATTACTGGGAAGGGCTGGGGATGACCCGGCTGTCATGGTGCACGTTTACACCAATGGAAGTCAGGGAATCCTTTTAGATTATGAGGTATATATTGAAATTATGTTCTTGGTGTATAAAGTGACATGTTATGATGTCATTTATGCTGAGTTACAGAGTTCTTCCTTGTAATATGTTATTACTAGAACTTTTTTTCTTACTTTAGATTCATTGTTATGTAGTCAAATTGCTGCTGTTTACTATACTATCAGTGAAATACCTCTAATCCATTTGCCTAAAGCCCCTGATGATGTCGGTACAATAAAATGCATAGGGCAGAGCAAAGGGAGGATTATGTTGAGGACTGCCCTGTGTGAGAGATGAGCGGCATTGATGTCTGTGTAGCACTGGCAGACACACTGTTACCCTGCTGCAGATTCCCCCTAAAAGGGGATAGCATGAGTCAGAAGGCTTTCGCAGGACCTGCTCATCAGACGATAGGTTTTCTTTCTGTGGTCGAGCTGCCGTCCTCTGAGGAAATTCTCTTTAGATTCCTTCTTCTTATTCTCTATCAGATAAATATTCCTAGTATTAGTATTAGGCCCCATTCACACCTAGCAATTTTAAACACGCATTCTTTATGTGGTTTTTTTTTTGTGGGTTATTTCCGCAACATGCATAGGATAGCCCATTGATTTAAATGACCAGCCCAATGTGTGACAAATGTGGCAAAGTAGCTCATGGAGCTTTTTCCATGTTCTGGTTCACACATTTTTTGCTGCGTGTTTTGCCACATTTGTCAGGCAACAAAATACATGCTTTCTTCCCGAGTTTGGGGTGCCATTAACAATTAACGACACTTCAAGTGTGACATGCATTTTTTGTGCATCCCAGGAATGCACAGATGTGAAAGGAGCTTTAGGATTCATACTCCTTATTCAGTGACTGAAGATTCTGCGCTTTACAGAGGTAGGCTGCATAATTCTTAGAACCATATATTTGGTAAAAAACACCTATGGCTGTTAATTGGAAGGAGTCCTACTCCTGACAGGTAATCGAGGAGGAGAGCTCCAGTACACAGCCTGTGACTGATATTCACAGCTGTTCTTGTTTTACATGCAGAGTTGGGGGGGGGGGGCTCAGAGTTCTTCTCCCTGAGCTGTGCACTGTGTGAATTCAGATCCCCGCTCCCTGCTTTCAGCTCCTGAGAGATGCTGCCAGCTTTTGTGTTGATCTTTGTGTTGTAGAAGGCTGTAGAGCAGGGGTAGGCAACCTCAGCCCTCCAGCTGTGGTGGAACTACAAATCCCATCATGCCTCTGCCTCTAGGAGTCATGCCTGTAATTGTCAGGGTCTTGCAATGTCTCATGGGACTTGAAGTTTCACCACAGCTAGAGGGCCGAGGTTGCCTACCCCTGCTGTAGAGGACAAATGGCTTAAGATTATCAGGAACTTATGTAGGAGGATTTGTTTCATCTCTGTGTATCATCTGAGGATAGTCACTTCAATGGGTATATGGAAGGGTTTACAACCACTTTAAGGGTTCCTTTAAGGCTCAACCTGTGGCCCTCCAGCTGTTGAATGGAACTACAAGTCCCATGAGGCATTGGAAAGATGACAGGTACAGGCATGACTCCCAAAGGAGGGCCACAGGTTGAGCACCCATGCTTTAAGGGTATTCCTTTAGATACTCTTTTGTAGTATGGCGTCTCCAGCTGTCATATTTAGGGGGGGCACATGGGGGGACAGGGACAAAAGTAGGGGGGCAACTATAAAATGGAATTTTATATATATATATATATTTATTGATCCTGGGAATCCACAACGGCCCTTTCACATGTTCTGCAGTGAGCTCCCTTCCTACTGTATTGGGGCCCCCCAAGGGTGGCAGAAAACAAGAGATGTATGTCACCAGCATACCAAGAAAATATAAGGGTCCAAAGCAGTGGGAGAACTATCAGGGTTGCAAAGGTTGTCTTGCCACCGGGCCCTGGTGTTTTGCCACTGTGGGGTTCCCCAGCCCCCTCTTGCTGTCCTGCCCCTGCTATTGACAGCACTGGTCTGGCATCTCTTGGAATTTACAGGCTGGTTCTCCTGTCCTAAGGACGGGAGAAATCAGTCTGTTTTTTCAGTAACTGAGAGTCCTGGTGGAGTCCTTCCTGCAACTCGCTCTTTTCCCTGCCAATGAGGATGCAGGAGAAGGAGCAGATCGGGCGACTGTGATTGTGTGAGCGCTCACATTATGCAGTGTCAACGAGCAGAGGGAGGGGGGAGGAATCACCCGCAGGAGCTGACTGGGGACGCTCTCCCTCTTAGACATTGCCTTTTTGTAAAAAAAAAAAAAAAAAAATTTTTAATTGGGGGGCACATGGTGGGGCACAGCATAATGTTGGGGGGGTCAGCCCCCTCTGCCCTCCCCCCCCCCCCCCCCAGGGACGCCATTGATGATCTTTACATCTGTTGGATCACTGAGTGGCTGTTGTCATGTTGACATGTGGGAGAACAGGATTATAGGAGAAAAATGGTTCTAGAAAACTTCCACTGTGCTCTTATACTAAAGAGCATTAAAGAATAAGCTTTTCAATGGTTTTATATGCTTGTTGTTTCAAATTATAATTAGAGTATTTAAAGGAGAGATAGGGCCAAAGCTATTTTGGCCATACTCTCTTCTGTGGGTCACAGGGGTGCACTTAGTTCTGCACTCCTGTGACCCATATTCAGCCGACAGTTGGCTAATGTCCACTGTCAGCTGATATCACAGAGCCAGTGTAGGTTCTGGAGAGATCCCGACTTTAGCGTGGGGATCCACCAAAATGCTTGACCAGCAGCTGGCTCAGCCTCTCTGCACGCTACCAGGAGCCTGAGCCAGCCGCTCCCACCCTCTCCACAGCCTACCTCTCCGGTAAGAGCTGCGGGGGAAGAGCAGAGAGCTGGCGACTCACAGTCACCACTTTCTGCTCAAATAAGAGCAAAAACTGAGCAATCAGTGGTCTTTGGTCACTCAGTTCTCAGTTTAGAGGCGGCAGGGGACAGATGCAGCATTGCACTTCTATTTTAAATTCCCACATCTCTATTTTAAAAGGTTTGCTGGTCATTCCGTGGTTGTCAAGTCATAGTCTACTCTTAGAAAGGTATTTGCACCCCCTCACCCCTGAAAGGTGCCAAATGTGACACCGGAGGGGGGGAGGGTTCCACAAAGCGGAAGTTCCATTTTTGTGTGGAACTCTGCTTTAACCACCTGCTGACCAGCCGCCGCAGTTTTCCTGCGGCAGAATGGCACAGCTGGGCGAAACAACGTTATGTTACGTTGTTTTGCCTATTGGCAACTAGGGGCATGCGCATGCCCGCAGTGTGTGCCCGACCCCAATGCGAGTGCCCGGTGGGCGCGATGTCCGCCGGGCTCGCGCGATCATTCGTGACAGAGCGAGAACCTGGATCTGTGTGTGTAAACAAACAGATCCAGCTCTTTCAGGAGAGAGGCGACAGATCGTGTGTTATTACTAGACAGTCCCATCCCCCCACAGTTAGAACACACACAGGGAACACAGTTAACCCGTTGATCGCCCCCTAGTGTTAACCCCTTGCCTACCAGTGACATTTACATACCACCAACAGAAAGCTCTATTTATGGGGAAAAAAGGACATCAATTTTGTTTGGGTAGAGCGTTGCACAACCACGCAATTGTCAGTTAAAGCGACACAGTGCCGAATCGCAAAAAAAATCAAAAAATGGTCTGGTCATTGAGCAGCCAAATCTTCCGGGGCTGAAGAGGTTAATCTCTCTGTAAAGACATATACTCTCTTAGGAGAAGAAAATATTAACAGCGCTTATTGTGAATACAGACATTCATCAGCATGATTGCTCATATAGTGCTATGATCATAGGAATAAAAACCCATTAGATTCTGCAGCTCTTAATAAAAAGAGGTTCCTCAAATCCAGGATTCAATAATAATATGTAACAAACATATGACATTGCTTGCAAGAACTATAAAAACAAATAAAAAGTTCCTTAAAAGTTCAGTAATGATGTTGGTCCAAGCAAAACGACACTAAAGATTCAAAAAGTCCAAAATGGACTATATGCAAAAATAATAAATCAAAACTCAAAAATCAAATGTTCCTGTAATCTAATCCATACATGCAACACGATAACATTCCAAGGAGGGCTCCTAATCCATTCGGAGTGTACTATCCGTGGGCTGCTATACCTTCACCGAAACACCACGAGATCACCCCCCTTTGGATGTATGCTTACCAAAGGTAAGAGTCAGAAAGGCCTGTGATGTCCTTCCCCGCATTAGTCTGCTCCTCAGCCATTATATGCCTTAGTCCTGTGTTCTGTTGTCACTGCCATCGGTCCTCACTACTTTCTCAATCATCTGGGTTCTGGAGGTAGGTAGTGAGGGCAATGGAGCCCCAGGCTCCTGCTTCTGTCAGTCAAATTGCTAGGAGAAGAAAGGAAGCATGGCCGTGGCTTGCCGAACGCTGTGGGTGTTGGAATGGTGGGACCCTATTTAGCATATACCAAATGGGTCAAACGGGCTTTTGTGTCTCAACACCTGAACAGGGAATCTTCACTGGAATCATCGCCAAATGCCGGAAGCCACCGTAGCCAATGGAATGGTATATAAACTCATAGAACTTTTCAGAGTGTGTTGTCCTCTCATCAATACTCAGCCAAGTTTTGGCAGAAAAAAATGCAGCATATCTTCTAGGGTTGCAACGGATCAAAAAACTCACGGTTCGGATCGTTCCTCTAGTCAGGAGTCACGGTTCGGATCATTTTCGGATCAACAAAAAAAAAAAATCTCCCCCACTGTAATATCCACAATCTCCCTATTGGCAGAGTATTGGCAAAGTATTGCAGGCTATTGGCGGGTATATTGGCAGGGTATTGCAGAGTATTGTCAGGGCATTGCAGCAGGGTATTGCAGAGTATTGGCAGAGTATTGCAGCAGGGCATTGCAGAGTATTGGCACTGCTGCCATCCGATCTCTCCCCTCCACTGTACAGATCAGTACACAGAGGGGAGAGATCACGTGCTAAACGGCCGCCGGGTGTACCAAGATGGCCGCCGCTCCGGAGCTAGGCCAAAGCCGCGGCCTTTCCTATGGCCGAGGCCACAGAGCGCTCCGCAGATCGCGGGTGTCCCGTACGGATCAACCTCCGTGGATCGGATCACGGATCGATGACGATCCGTTGCACCCCTAATATCTTCATACACCCATGTGCATGAGGCCTACAGATCTTATACATTCCACTTAGGTGGATGTATTGGTAGAGGCAGCAGTTCTCTCTTTTTTCTTAAACCTTTTTCCATAAGCGCAGGACTTCAAAACTTTTTTCACATTCTTTGGATTTTGATTTTGCACTGTTTTGCCTGATCTGTTGCCGACTTGACCTGCCTGACTACGTTTTCGTCTGAATCCTCAGCATACAAGCTCCACTTTGGACACTACCTACCACAGATTAATCTCTCTGTTAGTGCTGAAGCAGTGCTGACATTTACAAAGGGAAAGAGTACTTAAAATTGCTGGTATATGACATGTAATTGACAGCTTTTTGGTTTTTAAAAAAAGAAAACAACACACAGACCCTTCCAAAGGTCTGCTATGTATTTTGATGATCCTTTGGAGGGGTCTGTGTGCTGGTTTTTTTTAAGCCAGCAATGGGATGTCATTTGCTTGCATTTTAAACCGTATTACCTTTCTTTTTTTGTAAATGTCACTTTTGCTGTAGTACATGCTCCACACACACAACATAGTACATACTCCACAAAAAAAAAAAAAAAAAAGCCTTCCAGAACTGTACAAGGCCCCCCATCACCCTAAAGACCCAACCCCCTTGTATATAACAGCTGACATCCACCAGATTTGTCATTCAACAGGCCGGGATCACAATCGATATGGACCTGCATCTCTAGACTGTGATTTATGTGATTGATGACGGGTTCACAACAAGGGACATTTTTGCAATTTACATTTTTTTGATACTAATGTCAAACATTTGGGTGCCTTTATTTCTAGGTTACGATTTTTTATTTGTAAGTCAGCATGGGGACTATGTACCCCATACTCTTTTGCATAGGGGGATGATATCTGGGTCCCCCCTTATTGTTAAAGGGGGCTTCCAGATTCTGATTAGCCCCCCAACCTGCACACTCCTACAACCATCAGGTTGTGGGGAAGAGGCCCTTATCCTCATCAACATAAGGGAAAGGTGCTTTGCCAGGGAGGTCCCCCCTGCCAAGGTACCCCTTATGTTGAGGGTATGTCCTGGCCAGCCAGTCTGCATTCTCAGGTTAAGAATCTGGTATGGATCTGTAGGGGGATCCACCACACATTTTTTTTTTCATGAGGTCCCCCTTAAAATTTGTATCAGACCCGAAGGGTCTTGTATGAATTTCCCGGAGGACCTCATGCTATTTTTTTTGTTAGTGTGGGGTACCTCCTTAAAATTCATACCTGTCTCAAAGTGTCTGGGAACCCCATGCCTTTTTTAAAACTGTCTTCACCCCTTTCCTTACATGGCCAAGGATTCTTCGCTATGTAAGTGAATGGGTCCAGTAATGTCATTGTTTGTTCAGGGCAAGACGGTACTTGCACCTGTTGTCCTTAACAAATATTGACATCGGGAAACTGTCATGTGTAATAGCAAAAGTAATACCACTGTTATACATGACATTCGGCTCCTGCCAGAGGGTAAATGTTTAAGCATCCATCCGAACACCTGAACAGCCAAAGTGTGGTCCAAACTTGTTTTCGGTCAGAACCTTGAGCTGATCTCTATTTCTAAGTCATCAAGTGAGGTATTTGCATTTGAAATCATTGTCAGCTGAAGATGAGAAGATACTACCCCAGTTCCTCAAGTTGGTAGAAGCATTTACTGCAAAATGTTTCTAAACATGAACACCCCTAATAGGTTTCCTAATGAAACTTATGAACAAAAATTTGGATGAGCTCCTAAAACCTCTATGAGGTATGTTTAACCAGACATTTGAAACCTACTTCTTACCTTCTTAGTTTGAAGCTGTAATTATCCAATTTGAAACCTAACAAAACCCTTTAAGTAGTGACTCATATTGTCCAAACTTGAATGCAGATGTCAAATTACTCGCAAAAGTAGGCTTGTTGATTACTACATATTGCCATGAAGACCATTCACGTTGATTAAACACACTGACTGTCCCAAAACCCAAATATGCCAAGTCTGTTTCATGCTGTAGACTTCTTTAGCAAAACCAATACTCCAAGTCAATACTCTTTTAGTAGATGGGTAAAGTTGCTGCATGGCACTCTCAGTGTCACAATCAGAGTAGCTGAATACTTTCCCCTTCTAGTCTTTGATTTAGGGACACATAGTGGTGCCCAGTATTTCCTGTATTATTTGTATTTTTTGTACAGGTTTATAATTTGGGTAGCACTAGGAGGCTATTGTACCTTATGCAAATGATTTATTACATAAAGGCTTGTCATTGCCCATGGTTTTGCATATCCTTAAGACTAGAAATAAATTAGTTATTTTACATGTCAACCTCCAACTAGTATTTTTCTTGGGCCAATTAACCTCAGATATAATGTGTTTAGATACTGAGGCATAAACAGTTCCAGATGCAAGTTTGACCTTCCTAAGCAAAACCAATAGTGTTGTGCAGTGTAACGTAAACATTTTATTTGTGGATTTTAGGCCATAATATGTTATTTTGTTGTGGTACCATTATGTATTTCCTTTGTTATGCTGATAATACTTAGTTTGTATTGGACAACATGCCATTCAAATAGATGGTGTCCAATGTATATACAGTAACATATTTTTTCCATATTATTATTTCTGCATTAATTTAATCTGTAGATATATTTGCATAGTTTTTCATAAGTTGTGACATGTATTGCAGAGCTGTATTGCACACTTTTGCCCTGACTTGCACTTTAAAGGTAATGCTGTATATTGCTCTGTAAGAAGTAGGAGTGCCCCTGGTAGTGTCTGCTTCAATGATTAAAAAAGAAAACATATTGCATGGGAACCACAGCTTTAATTGTTAATCTGGACCTTGGAGAAAAACATTGTGTATCCCTTTTTATAGATAAGCCTTTTACTACTCTTTAATAACCCAAGTCTTTAATAAATAACTTTTGGTGTTCATTATAAGGAATATATTTCTGAATGTGAGATACAACCTCACAACAGTTAATTAGTTAAGGTGATTACAGTTGGACCTAGTTTCAGTGGCTTTGATACATTTTCAGTTATTTTTATGTAATGAATAAAAAGTTGTACTTACCATAGAAAAGTTCAAAAGCATGCACAAATGTACAGTAGTCAACAATAATATCACAGTTATTGTGATATGCTTAATTGAATTGAATTTATCCAAATAACTGCGTGTACTGTAATGTATTTAGAAATGTATTTACATTTCTGACATTTAGGTGATGATTTTAAAGAACTTTTCTGTTGCCAGGGTGCAATTCCTGTTGTTAAGAAAGGAGCTATAGTTCGAAGATGTCATGTTGTCAAGATACAGCATGTGCATGGGTTAATGAGAATTGTCATGTTCCCAGTATTGCAACTAAAAAGTGGCATATTGTCCTAGAAAATTTCAATGTTACTGCCTTGGTAAAGGTGAGTGAGCATGCTGCCTGTCAGTCAAAAGACTACTGGTGCTCTTTGTGTGACTGTGTCAGGAACACAGCCAGGCTGCTAACCAAGAATTAGGATATGTAGGGTTGTAATACATTCTATGGCAAATACATGCATATATACAGTGTCAGAAATGGAAGCTGAAACAATCATAGGTAATTTATAGTTTTTTATTGTGATTCACTTCCTGAAGTGAAGGTAAGGTAATACAAATCTGATAGAGGTTCAAACCTTCTCTAAACAGCATTGCAACCATGCTTTTGCTGAGAAATGCCTTTGAAAAAAAATCCCCTGGCTGCTCTGGCCATGACTACCTTGAGTAAGAGCAGTTGATTGATGTAGCAATTACTTCTTGGAATCCCTCCTCCGTTAGCTCAGGCATGCAGGCAGGGGGGGGGGTGTGTTTAGCTGAGAAAACCCCTCCTCCCGCCCTGAAGACTCCTGGGATGTACTGTATGACATCATTTGCCAAGAGCTGAAAAACAGAAAGTAACTGAAAAAATTTAAAAAACGAAAGTTTAAAATATGTAAATAAGATATACTTCCCTATTTATTTCTAAGGGGAGGGTGGTGGTTGTTTGTTATGTACTCCATGTTTCCCTACTCATTGAGCACCACGCAAGGGTCACATGAGAGGCCTACCCTGGGGTGAGTTTTTCTGGGCTATGCTAGACACCTTGTACAGGGTCACTTTACTACACACATGGGGTACCTTTGCTTTGTGCCATCTTCATCAATGCCCTGGAACAAGACTGAGGTTGCCGTGGGGGAATACTTGACCTTAAGGTGGGCATATACTCTTAGAGATGAATGTACATTATGTACTTTGCACTACAACTGTTCTCCCGTTAACTCTTGGTTCCTGTGACAATGTACACCTTCTCTGTAATGTGCACTTATTAAGGACATGCTGAGCCCTGTCCACATCCACCTGTCCAGTGTTTTTCACTACTAATCTTCAGTTGTGGAGCGGACCCTGCCATGCACTCTTCATGGGCTCCACACATGCACTCAACTTAACTCCTAAACCTCCTTACCTCTATACGGGATGGGAACCTCTGTAGCACGTCTGCTCGCGTTGCTATGCGAGATAGACCGCCGACAACATGAGTTGAGTCGAGTTGCATCTTGATATAGCGCGGTCCTTTACCCAGCAGGGTCCCGACGTGCTTACAACACATACACAAATACACATACTAGGGCCAATTTATAGACAGGATCTGATTAACCTACCAGCATGTCTTTGGAGTGTGGGAGGAAACTGGAGTACCCGGAGGAAACCCACGCAGGCACAGGGAGAACATGCAAACTCCAGGCAGATGGTGTCGTGGTCGAGATTTGAAGCAGCGACCCTATTGCTGCTAGATGAGAGTGCTAACCACTACACCACTGTGCTGCCCTCTCTTGCTTCTCTCTTGCTGCTAGAGTCCGTACCACCTATCAACACGCTATCAACAGGCTGTTTGTTACACTTCCGTTACTCCAGGTAACCACTTTCACACTCCTCCATTCCACGCGAATACCTTCATACCCCAATGTGTTAAGACTCGCTTGATAACTACGTGTGTGCTGGTTATTTGCAATACACCTCTTTAGTAACTTCAGACCAGGCAAGGACAATGTTTCAACACTTTACTTAAGAAAAGTGCAAAATGGGCATTTCAAAGTCCAACATACAAGTACAGGGTAATTCTTACGTCCCTACTCCTAACTACAGGCTTGAGTGCTGCCCCGGCATACCTGCAAAGGTGTAGTTTACTATCCTTCATAGGCACTCTCATGCAGATGCAAGTCCTTTGGAGGCATGTTCCAGTGCTGATGTCTTCAGGGCAAACCCCAGGTTCAGATGACTTTACGTCCAGGCAGTGATGAGCGACATCCTTCTGCTCCTCGCAGGTATTGTTTTCTGTCTCCTTCCCTTATGGGCCTCGGACCTGATGCAGCCTCAGGTCCTCTCAGCTCTCTCTCCTTAAGACCTTCCCTCTTGGGTTGTCCATGTGGATAAATCCTTTGAATCCTCCCCAACTACCTCTCTGGGGAGTTCTCCATGTGCTGGACCACTGTCCCATATTTATATATCACAGGATTAGTGGGCCAGACCCAGAGAAAAATCTGCCAAATGCCAAAGAACCGGGAAAGGCATTACCTCCTAGCCTCCCGGCCAGGACAGCGCCGAAATAACTATTTCAACCTGCCCACATATTTACTAAGCATAAGGATTAAAATAGTCAATGTTGACTGAGAGAGTGAAGTTCCATGTTTATACTGTAAATCTGTAACTTGCAGGTGCAGTAAAACCTAGGTTTGAGAGTAACTTGGTTTGAGAGCGTTTTGCAAGACAAGCAACATTTTTAAACAAATTTTGACTTGATATACAAGCGATGTCTTGATATACAATTAGCGTCACGTCACAACTCAGTATAAAAGAGAAGTGTAGCAAAATGGTTACATTTAATGAAGGTACAACATTTAGCAACTCACATGATTGATGATTAAAACAGACACATCTAAGTATGCAAGCATCCGGGGTAAAGCTGTCCACATAGACCATCCTCTGCACTGCCATCGATGTCCTCCCTTCCATACTGCACTCCACGAGCACTTCAAGCCTTACTTTCAGGGTAGTCTTCCCGGTCACAATTGCAGACAGACAGCGGTGAGAGCTGGCGGTGTGGAGGACGGTCTATGTGGATAGCTTTACCCCTGATGCCTGCATACTTAAATGTGCCTCTTATTTATCAACCATGTGAGTTGCTAAATGTTCTACCTTCATTAACCACTTCCCGTCCACGCTATAGCCAAATGATGGCTACAGCGGGGACCTACTTTGCCAGGAGACCGTCTTATGATATCCTCCCATGCTCGAGCGGGCCTGCGCCCCCCCTTCAGGGCATGCATGGCCCGCTCTGTGATAAGCGAGGCAGTGAGACTCGGCTGATCACAGATCAGAGTAAGGGATCGAGCCCCACCCCTTACCATGTGATTAGCTGTCAGCCAATGACAGCTGATCATGTGATGTAAACAGAGCCGTTAATAAATGAAAATTGTTTTTTTTTTTTCAAAATTTTCCATCTTTTTTTGTTTTAGCAAAAAATAAAAACCCCAGTACTGATTAAACACCACCCAAAGAAAGCTCTATTTGTGTGAAAAAAATGATAAAAATTTCATTTGGGTAAAGTGTTGCATGACTGCGCAGTTGTCATTCAAAGTGCGACAGCGCTAAAAGCTGAAAATTGGTCTGGGCAGGAGGGGAGTTTAAGTGCCCAGTAAGCAAGTGGTTAAAGTGGTTGTAAACTCTCCCCCACAACTTTGTCCCATGTAAGTCAGCATAGAAAAACCCTAATTAACACTGCTTGTAGATATCTCCTTACCTGCTTAGTATTGTTATAATCCTTTATGTTCTTTAGAATTATGTCACTTAGCATGCCCAGATCTCCCCTTATTTACGGCATGCTCTGTGTACTTATCTATCTATTATCAGGACTTCCTACAGCACACCACTGCATTCCCAGGAGACTTCATAATCACTCAGAGCTTCCTCCTACACCCCATGTGACCATGTGACATCACATGGAATGTAAACCAGGGCATCGGACAGCATTACTGCAGTCTTATCAGCTGAAGCTGATAAGACTGACAGGCAAACACTAGATTATCGGCACATGTAAATACTATGAAATAAAACAAGTCAGCTATTAGCAGGGAAGCAGGGTTGCCATAGAAACGTTGGATTGAGAAGGAGGCTTGGTTAACAGTAGAGGAAGTGCTCAATGTAAGGGCGGAAATACACTCCACTATGGACTCAGAAAACAATACTTAAGATGGCACTGCCTAACCCCTGGAAACAAGTTTTTTAAAGCTTCTTTAAACAGTAAGTAATATGTGATTTGGACTGGATTACAGTGGCTATAGTTTGATAATTACTTATTATAATGGACTAAATGAAAAGAAGCATCAGAGTGGGAGAGTTTACTTACTCTTTAACCACTTAAGGACCAGGCCTGTTTTTCAAACTTGTTGTTTACAAGGTCAAATTTGTTTTTTTACGAGAAAATTACTTAGAACCCCCAAACATTATATGTATTTTTTTCAGACAACCTAGAGAATAAAATGGCAGTCGTTGCAATACTTTATGTCACATCGTATTTGTGCAGCGGTCTTAAAAGCACAATTTTTTGGGGGAAAAATACACTTTTTTGAATTGAAAAATAAGACAACAGTAAAGTTAGCCCAATTGTTTTCTATATTGTGAAAGAGAATGTTAAGCCAGGTAAATTGATACCCAACATGTCATTGCGGCCGCTCGTGGAATGGCGACAAAATTTGGCACTTAAAAATCTCCATTTTTTTTGATCCATGTATAGCGACTTAAGGCTTCGGCTGAAACATGTTAGAACTCTGCTGGAATTGTTTGGGTGTTCCAGATTGCTTTTCTTTTACCAAATACAGCATAGTAAAGATCTAGAAGTAGACTCGACTCCAGCTCTCTTTGAATTCTAAGCTTTGGAGTTGTACAAGAATCTGAGCTGTTGAGGATGACATCTCTGGTGTGTGTACTGGTGTGCAAGTGGTGACACTCTCATGATATTTTTATGTAAAAAGGAAGATTGATAAAAAAAAATGCAAAAAATAAAAACACAAGTTGTCACGAAGAAGTCACTGGACGTTCAGGATTAACTACAGTGCTAATATTTTTTTGCCAAGACTGCATCTGTTTGTGTCCCATTCTCAGTCATGGAAGACGTTCTGTTGTCCTACCATGCCCTGCCTTAGTTTCTTGTTCTTAGTTTGGAATAAAGCAGAATGTATGTGTACAAATCTTAGGATGATTGACTTTATTTGCTGTGCACTAACCTGTTGATGTACATGATCTTTGTGTCCCTTTCACAGTGAATTGGCTTCAACATTGTTTATATTTGGTGTCGTAATAAATTGGCTCATGCTTATTGAAACAGGTTTAAATCTAATATATCTTAACTCTCTGTTTAGGTGCAATCAGAATTTAAAGTAAATGCTACTCTTTGTGTCAAACTAATTTTGTCGTCTTTGTAATTACTTAAGATGCCAAGTGTATTTTAAGATCTGATATGTGTAATATATAGCTGTAATCTGAGAAATACATGAAAATGCAATTGTTTGGAAATGATTGTTAGGCTTTAATTATGAATTGAATATTGTCTCTTGACTAAAACCAACTATACACCAGCTAATACTGTAATCAGTTACGGAAGAATTTCAAAGATGCAATTTCAGGTCTGACATGGAACTACCAAAGGCTGTTTTGGTAGGAGACATTTTACTTGGCCATGACCGCTATTGTAAGCGGGCTATCTTCTTTCCATTGACTACCATTTCTCTTCTCACCATCAATGTAATGGGGATTTCTTTTTCCCACTGAGCACCAAGATAATGGGGCATTATTCCTGCCACTGACCCGCAATACAAAGGTGGCATTCTTCCTGCCATTGCCACCAAATAAACATGTCCTGCTTCCTGCCACTTTTCAGCAATCCAAGTGGCATCCTTCTACCCATTAACCTCCAATGTAAGGGGCAGTCATCCTAAGCTGCTGCTGCCCATCAATGTAATACTTCTTGATTGACCCCCAGTGTATGGATCAGTTTCCTTTTCTCTGACCAATAATGTAAAGAACAGTCATTTTAATGCTGGCCACCAATATAAAGGATCATTCTTCCTGCCCCCGACCAATTATGTAATGCATCACTACTGCCACTGACCATCAATGTAAAAGGGTGTCTTCTTCCCCCCTATTGACCACCAATATAAGGGTACACCACATCAGCCATAAATTTGCAGCTGTATTCTACCTTGCCTTGTCCACCAGTGTAAAGGGACCCATCTGCACTGATCACTATTGTAAAGGGGCAATAAACTGATCACCAGCACAATTCCCCGCTGACAGCTGAATGTAAAAAAAACATGTCGACAATTACAAATTATGAAAAAATAACAGCGTGGAGTGCATGCTGGCTCGGTGATCTCACAAGGGGAGGTGCTACCAGGTGACGTCTCTGGGTGCCCCCACCCCATAGCTATTTAAGAAATGTCACATGGTGGGGCAGCCAGACTGCGGGAGCATTTGTGGTGAGCAGAGCTTTTTTTAAGGTTTCTGGCGGTGGCAGCAACGGTTGATGATGGATCTACATTGGGGAACAGTTTTTATTTAAAAAAAATAAATTGTCAAAAACTTTTGTACTATCTTTATTCACTTTTACAAGTTTTTGGGTAAATAGGTAGGGGTACTATATACCCCATACTCATTCACATAGGGTGGGGCCTTGTTAAAGGGGGGTTCCAGATTCCGATAAGCCCCCTGCCCGCAGGCTATCACAACCACAGCCCAGGGTTGTCAGGAAGAGGCTCTGGTCCCCATCAACATGGGAACAAGGTGCTTTGGGATAGGAGGGGGGAAGCACCCCACCGTGTTGAGGGTGTCTGGCCTGGTATGGTTCAGGAGGGGGGGGATCACGCATCCTGACCTTTCCTGACCTGCTGGGCTGCATGCTCAGGTAAGGGTCTGGTATGGATTTTATTTTATATTTTGGCATGGGGTTCCCCTTAAAATCCATACCATACCCGAAGGGCTTGGTATGCATTGTTTTTTCCATAATTTTTAATTGTCTACATGTTTTTTTACATTCAGCGGGGAACCTGCTGACAGCTGATGAGTCATCTGTTGTTAAGGATGCCGTGGCCAGCTTCCGGCCCGCTCCCTACAACCAGCTCAATGCCGTAAATTACTGCTTAAAAAATGCATTAATTATCACTCAATTGAACAAATACTGCATTGGTTATTTAACGCAAGATTCTTAGTGAATTGCACTTTCAAAACTAATTTACTGCAAGCTCTATTTGACCACATTTTATTAGCCACTATTTAACTCTTAGTGCATTTACCCCTGAAGGCATTTACACTGACCACCATATGAAGGGACTTTTTTGCTTTTTTGGAGGGACAGATTCACTTTATATGCTGTTTATGTAACATAGAGGATACAAAATAAGGTAGTACTGAGTATTACCAGGGAGGCGGACTTTTTAGGCTAAGAAACAGTGGAGAAGATATAGCAGTATAAAAAATATAAATTTATTGAAAAATACAAATATCTAAAAAACAATGACAATTATAACATATAGCATCTATGATTATTGTGCAGTGAGCCCTTGACATACTGCTATATCTTCTCCACTGTTTCTTAGCCTAAAAAGTCCCCCTCCCTGGTAATACTCAGTACTACCTTATTTTGTATCCTCAATGATTTATGGACGTGGCTCATTTTGGTGCACTTTCCTCTCTTTTTTTGTGTTTATGTAACATACTTGAGACTGTTGAACTCTGCTGTATGGTTCTCCGTACCTTGCATATTGTGCTGTACATTACATACTCCAGACAGCTGCACTCTGTACAATTTGCTGTACATTACGTCAGACAGCTGTTTGTTGTGTACTGTGCTGTACATTATACACCGCAAACCAATGTGCATTCTACATACTATATGTTTGGTGTTACATACAGAGAACAACTGTAGACTTTACATGTTATTTTACGTTGCTCTCTATTATCTGTACTCTTTGCTATACTCTATGTGCCTCGAACTGCTGCAACTTTCAGGCTGTGCTATGTGTAACATTGTTTCTACCACTCAGCTTTATGCTTTATTACACAATTATACTACAGGAATTTTCTTTAGGGATTCAGGTTTTCATTCTTAATACTTCATTTAAGGTAGATTCGTGAAGTTGCAATGTACCTAGCCCATCTAAAATCTGATTTAAATAATATTGACATAGATTGAAACTATGGTAGAAAACGTTTTCTTTTTTTAATTCATTCTAGTTCTGGATGGCATGGGGGTAAATTGGAATCTACAGTATGTCATGTTTTTGTATGGTTGAAAGATTCCTATAAGGCCTCATACACACTGGGCATTTTCCCTCAATTTGTAGAAATTTCCTCTCATATTCTTTGTGGCCCTTGAACAGGAAATAAAAAGAAATTTGCCCAGTGGGACATACAGTATATACCGTAAGTCCCCTACTTACAAACGAGTTCCGTTCCGGGAGCTCGTTCATAAGTTCAACTTGTTTATAAGTCCAACAGATATCTGTGCTTGCAGACAATGGCTCCGAGCACTGATCATTGTGTTCTGGCGGGGGGAGTTCCCCTGTCAGAACACAATAGCACAGCTGGGGAAATCGTTGCACCACCATTGCTTGTGTCGGTAGGGCAATCTGACAGTTTTTTTTTTTTTTTCAGCCTGCTGGGTTGAACTGTGCAAACACGTTTGCATCTTTAAAAATTTGCAACTCGAAGGTTCGTACGTAGGGGACTTACTGTACCAAAAGCCATGACAGAGGTTTTAACTAATATCTACTTTATCCAAAACTAAAAGAAAGTTTATCCAAAACTAAAAGAAAGATATAAAGTACTTTAAATACAGCTATTACAGTCTGAGTTTATTTATCGTTCTGGTGAGTGCATAGTGGTGGTGAAACTGGCACACTGTGGATGCAGTGCACTTTAAACATAATTTTTGCTCACTTTTCTGATAATTGTCTGAAGGTGGATATCACGGTGATCCATTTGTGGATATTCCACCTATTCGCCAATTGGGATCAACTGCTGAGCGTTGCACTATTGTGTATATTGTACTGTGAGATTGGTCATCTTTGGTCATTGGTCACCCCTTAGCGCTCACTCATCTTGATATTACTGTCTCTTTAAAGATAATCATGTTGTGTTTCAAACTGTTGCGGAGTTATCAGAAATAATTTGTTATAGCAGCTCTACACATATGTAGGAAGAATTGCCAAATTTTAGCATATTGTCATGTTTCATAAGTTATTTCCCATTTTATACACACAACCAAAAGAAGAGCAGTAGCAGAGCTATGGAAGGTGACTGGAACTTAAGAATGTTTGTAAAGGCTTTATGCCAAACTGGCTGTTCCTGCAGGTAAATATTGCTGCTCTTCCTTTCAGAGGGTGATTTCTTGCTTGCAGTTATTATAATTTCTTTGTTAAAGAAGCAACCATTTAGTTATGCTATGTCTGGCATATTATTAATTATCTGATGACTTGCTTCATTATATGAACATCCCGGAGGACTTCACCTAAACCATCAAAGTTGTTCATATATAGGATCCCTCCACAGTGCATGCTCGTGCTTGGACTGACTTAGTTTGACAGTAGACAGGTGAAGCCCCAGTCTACAAGCAGTATCAGAGTGCTGTTTACAGCTATTTACAATGATTTTGTAGTGTAGCTTTATTAATTGCCACAGTTGCTCTATTGCAACACTTGTTACTGCAGATCACAGATTTGTTTTGCAATCTATCTATGACAGGTGCTGCAGGAAAGGTGTAAATTGAAATACATGCTATTCTTTTTCTTTTTCATTTTCGTTTTCAAAATGTCTTTTTTATCCAGATCATTAATTTAATTAATTATATCTTACAATCTTGTCACTGACTTTTGTGTTTGCTTTTGTTGTCCCACGACAGAAGTTAAAAAGACACATCAACAGAGAAGTAAATAAATCTTCAAGCAGTTATATTGCTAAAACTTGCTATTTTATTTTTTGTAAAAGGCATCTATGTTTTTTTTTCTGTGACAGCCATGTAATATGCTATGAAGTCTGTAAATATCTCTCTATAAAGTTCACCACTGTTTTTACAAACATCTAATATCCCGACTGGCACTGTTTCACCTCTACTTTGTCTCAGAAGACCTATATTCCCAATAGGTCAGGCTTTGATAAGGCTTATTTTTATTAAACTTTTCAGTCCATGGTGAGGGCCCATTTAGTCTGAATGCTTCGACCTTCTATCATTAAGGTATGGGCTGTGTAAGGTCACGTATGTATACCACAGTGACTATGTGAGAGATCCTCCTTGCCATATACCTGTGGTGCAATGGAAGTCTGTGTCTTTTGTTGCTGGTTGCTAAACAGTTCCTGTCAATTTGAAAGAAGTCCTTCTTCAAGAGTATGTTTCTTCAGTTCTACTTTACAACTGACCAGTTTGACAGAAGGATCTTTAAAATATTGCTGGTGATGTGTTTCCTGTTTGAGAAGGTACTTATGTCTGCTGTGCTGTCCTGGAAGACTCCTGGAAATAGTTATCAGGTTTTGTAGTAACGTGGAAGTGTTTAAATTAGCGTTTACTTACATAAGGAACCATAGGAGGTTGATGAGGGATACCCTGAGTGGTGTTTGCTGGAGCTACTGATGTGAGGTTTTCTGCAGAGAAAGCACTTTTAGACCTACTTGGCAACAAATGGTCATGGAAATCTGGTGAGTATACTGGATCTGAGCTCTTTGACACTGAGGAATTGAAGTCGTCGAAGAGGGACTGTACTTTGAATGAGTCACTTTGGTGTTTTGTTGTAGGGGTGATATGAAATCAAATAGACTAATTTTGCTTTTAATTATGTATTTCTTTTTTAATACCCTTTTTATTAATCAATTCACAAGTTATTTATATTTGTTATATTGTCACTAATGTTTGGGATTACATTGTTTTGATGCACATTGTTGTTGGTTTCCAAAGTGTTTCCTAAAATATCTGATATTCATTTTGGTATGTGGGAATTTTATGTGATTATTGGTGTGAGTACAGCACAGGGTACTTTCTAGTAGTATATTTTTGCAAACATGCCTGAGCTATGCCTGAACTCTATGGCTACCTAAATAACTCTTTATCTGTGTACCTCTATGCACTCTTTGCATGAGATTGACTCTGTATTATCTGGAATTTACTGTTACTGGAAGACAGGACAAACATCTGATTTTCTGTTATTTTGTTTTGCTCTTTTACTTTCACTTCAACAGCCAGTGACAATGCCCTCACCAGGAGCTTAAAGGAAAAGCAGGGCCAGATCTCCTCTGGCCCTACTTCTCCTGTGGGTCTCAGGAATGTACTTTGTTCTGCACTTATGTGACCTGTTAGCGGGCTAAAGTCTGCTGTTGGCTAGACATGTGCACACTGAAATATTTCGTTTCGGAATTTCGTTTTCGTCTGAAAAATAAATTTATTTAGTTACTCCCGAAATTCGTTTTTATTTATTTCGTTTTTCGTTAAAAATTGCATTCGTCCGAAAATCCAAATTAAGGTCGAATCTGTCATTGAAGGCTTATGGTGTCTGTCGAATGTTCAAAGAAGATTCGACGGAGCAGCTAAACTGTACAATGCTGTATAGTTTACCTGCTCCGTCGAATCTTCTTAGAACTTTCAACAGACACCATAAGCCAAAGTACGTGTGTACTTAGTTCTAGCTATTTTACTGCTCCACCTCTTTGGTTACAATCAGCCAATAACATTCATCATCATCATTATTTTTATTTATCTTTCCTCCCCTACGTCGAATCTTTCCTCCCCTACGTCGAATCTTTCCTCCCCTACGTCGAATCTTTCCTCCCCTACGTCGAATCTTTTCTCCCCTACGTCGAATCTTTTCTCCCCTACGTCGAATCTTTTCTCTCTACGTCGAATCTTTTCTCTCTATGTAGAATAATCTTGGACTAATAGAGCTAAGGTTAGGCACATTCGACCACAGGTTTGATGGACACAGATTGTTATTGTCATCATCATGTCGAATCTCCTATCTATATCGAACTGTTGTAGCAACGAAAACGAAAATAAAGCATTTGTTTATGTCGGATCTTTCGTTTTTCGGACTCTGCACTTTCGTTATCGTTTGTTAAAACGATAACGAAAATACCTGAAATTCGGACGAAAATGCATTCGGACGAAAACGAATGCACATGTCTACTGTTGGCTGACATGACAGAACCAGTCCAGGCACTGGAGAGATCCCGACTTTAATGTCAGGGCCCACTTAGATGTTTGGACCAGCAGCTGGCTCAGCCTCTCAGCATGCCATTGAGAGCCCGAGCCAGCTGCTCCTGCCCCCTCCACAGCCCGATGCTTCAGTGAGTGCTGGAGGGCCAGAGCACAGAGCTGGTGACTGACAGGCCTTCTTCTCACTGAAGACCGAGAACTAAGTGATCAGAGGTCTTTAATCACTGGGTTCTCAGTGTGGAGGCGGTGAAGGATCCTAAGTGCAACTGAGATCGGTGTTGCAACCATCTAGGGGTCTCCAAATTTTTCAACACGTGGGCCACCAGTATTCAGGGGCCAAAAAAAAAACAGTTATGTATAAATGAATGAATAAAATCGTGTTTGTAATCAGCATGATATGACTGAGAATAAGCCTTTCCACATGTCTGTGTCCCCATCAGAGCCTTTCCACATGTCTGTAATCCCCATCAGAGTCTCCTTGCACATTGTGTTCCAATCAGAGCCTTTCCACACATCTATGTCTCCATCAGAGCTTTTCCACACATCTGTGTCCCCATCAGAGCCCTTCCACACATCTGTGTCCCCATCAGAGCCTTTGCGCACCTTTGTGTCCCCATCAGAGCTGTTCCACACATCTGTGCCCCACATCAGAGTCTCCTTGCACATTGTGTCCCCATCAGAGCCTTTCTGCACATATGTGTCCCCATCAGAGCCTTTCCACACATCTGTGTCCCCATCAGAGCCTTTCCACATGTCTGTCTCCCCATCAGAGCCTTGCCACACATCTGTGTCCCCATCAGAGTCTTTGCGCACCTCTGTGTCCCCATCAGAGCTGTTCTGCAAATCTGTGTCCCCCATCAGAGTCTCCTTGAACATAGTGTTCTCATCAAAGCCTTTCCGCACATCTGTGTCCCCATCAGAGCCTTTCCACACATCTGTGTCTCCATCAGAGCCTTTCCACGCATCTGTGTCCCCATTAGAGCCTTTCCACACATCTGGGTCCCTATCAGAGCCTTGCCACACATTTGTGTTCCCATCAGAGCCTTTCCACACGTCTGTATCCCCATCAGAGCCTTTCCACATGTCTGTGTCCCCATCAGAGCCTTCCACACGTCTGTGTCCCCATCAGAGCCTTGCTGCACATCTGTGTCCCCATCAGAATCTCCCCCATATCTGTGTTCTCCATCAGAGTCTCCCCATCATCAGTGTCCCCAGCAGAGTTGTCCCATCATCAGTTTCCCCAGCAGAGTTTTTCTCATTATCAGTGTCCCCAGCAGAGTTTTCCCATCATCTGTGTCCCCAGCAGAGTCCCTTATACCCCTGTACATGTATGTCTGCAGCAGATTTATGCCCATTTGCCTCTTGCCTCTTGTCACTGTACGAGCCGACTTTAGCTCTACTGCACCTCCCGACTCCCACCCACTGCTACACACGCAGGCTGTAAGGTGGAAGGATTTCTAATACAAACAGCTGGTGGGAAGCCGGGAGGTGCCACGCTGATGACATCACCTCATAGCAGCCAATCCTCAGTATAGCACAGCAGCCAATCCTCTATCAGCATGGGAGGGTGTGGGGGGAGTTGCTTTGTGTCCAGGACCTACCAGACATACTGGCAACAGCAGCTGATTTTGGCAGAGTCTGGGTGAGCTGCAGGCTGGACAAAACACACCAGGGTTTGGAGACCCCTGATCTATACCATCACTGATCTAGGTGATTGTTATTTTCTTTTCCCACACTTCTCTTTTAATTTAGGATGCAGCTTTGTGCAAGGAAATATAGGAATATTATGAACAATGTATCATTTTACATTGTAAATTAAGATAATATTTGCATAAGTATACTGTATAAGACTAGTCTTAACATTGGGTTTACTGACTTTTTCTGTCATCTTTTAATGATCTAAAATGATTTATTTGTTTTTGTAAATTAGATTTTTTTAAATTTTTTTTATATTAAAGAGATAACAATTGACTTAAAAAGAATGTATCAATATACATATATAAACAATGGGTACATAATTATTTGTTGTATCATAACTGGGACAAGTAGGATGAAATAACATGAATAAAATGGAAAGGAGGAGGATGTCAAGTGAGAGAGTATCAAAAAGATGTAAAAAGGTATCTTGGATGCACGCTCCAAAGGACATGGGAGGTTTGGGAGTGCCAGACTTTAGGATGTACTATGTGGCGGCACAGCTAGCTTAATTATTCCAACTTTATAGTAGACATTATATTCCAGACTGGGTTACCCTAGAGGCCCAAGCATGTTTTTCACTTGCAATGGACTTAATACTGTTAAGGATAAAATTAATAAAATTTACCATTTTCTTAAAACATTACAGAAAAACAGCTCAGACCTAGCAGTACGCACCATGTTTAAAAACAGGTGCATGCAAGAGTCCTCGTTGCAGGAGGGTGTCTCCATGCTGTATAAATTGTTTTCTAATCCTCCGGCTAGGTTATCTTACCAGGCGGCATAGGAAAGGGGCCTGGACATAGCTCCTAAGGCAGAGGACTGGCATAAATAGAGCACACAAATCCAGAAATGCATTCTAAACGTTTCTCTGATTGAAGCAGGATACAAAGTAAATGCTAGATGGTAATTGGTCCCAGAGTGCCTTTCGAAAATGTATCCGGGCTCATCAGCCTCCTGCTTTAGGGGTTGTGGCCATCACTTCTGCATGAGGGTACATTCCTTTATATTTTCAATCATGATGGTCAATATTACTAAAAATGCTTGCATCGCCCTACTGAATACACCAATTAAAAATGCCCCGAGACACACACAGACCTTAATATACTTCATGTTCTTAGCGGTCAGAATCTCTATTGCGATCGCATGGATAAGTCCTGTGATAGATATAGCCATAATGAAACGCAAACTCATGGATCATGATCAATGAAAAAAATTGTGAGTGTCTTGCAAGATAAACAATCCCTCTTTGAAAAAATATGGCCCCCCTGGCTTACATATTTGCAGGTCCCAGACGTACTGAGCTGATTCCAAGGATGGTTGGAGTTAGAACCCTGGACGGACTCACCTCTCTTCTTCTTTTTCTTCTTCCTCTCTTTTCTCGCCAGCTCTGTTGCTGTTCCCTTTTCTCCTTCTTTCTCCTTTCTCATCTGTGTTACTCACGCTATTATTAGTGGGGAGTTGTATCCCCAACATGATTAATATGATGTTTGACAACAGGGAGAGCTTTCATGATCATACAACACAAGTTAAAGGTTCTATCATCATGTAGACCACTTCATAGATGTTACGCATTATCAATGTTTTAGTCCTCATGGACTCCATGTATACCATAGGCAGACCCGATAAGCTGTCTTTATGATGACTCTCCCTCATTATTAATAAGGGTGACTGATCTTTATTATGCAGGTTTTCTTCATATGTTTGATCCCCCTATTTTATTGTGACTACTTGGAACCTAATGGATGACCCGTTCTATTTGTTCTGGTCCTTCCATGGTTCCCCCCGTTCCTAACTACTTTTTTATATGCTCCGGGCGTTGCGAGGATTGTTCACCGCCCTGCTCTGTATTGTTCTTCCTTTCTCCAGAAAGCATTTAATTAAAACAATTGAAACAGAAAAAAGTATCTTGCATAAAATCATAAATATAGAATCCCATCAGGGAGTGTTTTTTGAGCAAGACCATATGTGTTTAAAAGATCCTTGCTGCTTACTGCATGTGTGGTACATAGAGTTAAGTAAAATTCCAAAACTATATGAGGTGGGACAAAGTTCAGTTTATGTAATATTTTAAATGGTAATGCTTGTTTTTTTGGATATCTTGATAATTTTTTGTGGAGAGTACAATATACACTTTCTATCATGCTCAGGAAGGATACTATTTAGCTCTGATTGTTGATTGTTTTTGTATATTCATTATAATGGGAAACTAAAGTTTTTTTGGCTTTTTTTAAATGTTGAATTGTTTGTTCAGAACAGAATAATCTGATTGTTCCTCACTTCTGCTGGTGATATAATATATTAAAGTCTCTGGTAAACTTTCGAGGCTTTCTTTAAAGTAACAATATCTGGGATCTGAAAGACATTAGTGAGAAATTATTCAATGGTTTATAATAGGTTGAACACAAGTGTTAATTGGGATATATTCTGTGGGAGTAGTGGAATGAAAGTATCCCTGATTTTCCACAACATTGGTTACTGTAAAATCTCAGTTTACTAGGATTTTTTCCCATTCCATAACTAATAATTTTCAGATATCTGTAATATCCAATTACCATGATATTTATTTATAGTTAACAGTTTATATGTTATTTTTGATTTTTTTTTATTATTCTAGATAAATCTCAAACATGATTTGTTTTATTTACCAAAGGATTAGAATGTCCTCAATTATTTGTATTTAGCACAGCTGCAATTATTTGAATTCAGCACAACTGTATGTGGCTCCACCTGCATAGCTGTTTCAATGAGATTCTGGGCTCATTGAAAATGCTACCAGCGCTGCATAGGGACTATGCAGAGTGCATCGGGGATCCCTTCGTCCTCTTCCAACTCTGTAGTTCAGGTGCTCTTCCTTCAGCTAGGTCTGTATGGAAGCTTTGGGGGGGTACATTGCAAGAGCCTGTGCATTGCATCCACGATGCAGTGATGGCGAGTTGCTACGCTCTGTAGGCTTCATTGCAAAAAAATGTAGTAAGTGCACATTGATCTTAATGTCTGCGTTTTTGCATTTATTACTTTTTTTATTTTTTACAAAAGGTGGATTTAGCCTTTAAAGCACTCACAAGCAAATTAGCCATAAAATACATAAGCAGATTTTGTAATTATATTATTTTATTTTGTACCTATTCCATTATCCCATTTGGTATTTGTAGTATAATTATCACTATGGGTAGTGACTCTATTTTTTTTTTTTTTATTCAGTAGTACTGAATGCTTGAGTGTGATATGTTTTGTAGACAACCATAGTCCAATTACAGAGTTCATGTTTACCAAACGTGGGTTTAGTGGTATTTAATATGATGCACTTATTGTCACTTTAATTTGAGGATAGTGGGGATGATTTCCATGTACAGCCCATACAGCTTTTAGTAGCCATACTTGTAAAGTTGTCCATAGTTAAAGTTAGTCTGAATACTTTTATGGTAGACATGTGCTACAAATATTCTGTATAAAAACAAAAGAGAATTCTTTTCATGGCTTATGGACAGCTGGACACAGCCATCAGTTTCAATGGACCAACTTGTCTACAACCCAGTAAAATAATAGAGTTTCTGGGCTATGTTGTGGGTTCAATTGAGGAAATACTTGGCTCAGGTGGATATAAAGAAAGTTGTGTAGAACAATGCTCTGATCATACACATATACAAAAAAAGACTTCTCTTTATCAGCTATCAGAAATATACTAATTATAGACCTAAAAGGAAGTCTAGATTATGTTATACAGTATATCTGTGTCACATTGTTTTAATATCCCTTGTTTTGGTTCTGCTTTTATTCCTTAGTCCCAGAAATCTTGGATTGAAGACATTTTCTGCAAACGAGAATGTGCAAAAATAATTCCAGCAACCAAAGATCCTCACAGGTAATATATATATATTTTTTATATGATATAGTTTATATTTATTAATATTGCACTTTTGAAATAGTGTGATTAATTAAAAATACATTGCGTATGTCGTACTGGGGTCACCATATGGGATGGATATTAAAAAGATGCGCCTGCTATAAACAAGTTAAACAGCTAAATGAGCTAAAACAGTTTTCTTTTCATTCTGATTAGCTTGGGAAAGGTGAGGAGGGGGTGAAAGCATAAGCTGGTTCTGTTTTATTGGGAAAAATAGCTATTAGAACAGCTTTTTTAATCTGCATAACCTCTCATCAACCCCAGATAGTGTTGGCTATGGGTAGTTTTAGCCTAATCGGCCCAATAATAAAGCTATGTATGGATACACAATTTTAAAAATAACCCCAGTGCACAAACTGTAGCACTGTTAAGAAACTGTGCATGTGTAATTTAATTATGTGTTGTCTTTTTCTGCAGATGTCATGGGGGATGTCATGTCTGCCAGAATCTAATCAGGTGAAGTATTTTGACAGGGTTACAATTGGTTCTGTAATAATTATCCAGGTCCTGTGTACCATGTTGTCTTTAGTTAACTAATAAAAGCTGGGAGGGTGATGAGCTATTCAGCAAGGCTTAAGGGAAAAAAAAGTCATTGTTACATGACAAAGAACCAAAGGTTTATAGCTGTTTACTGTGACACTGTTTTTAAAGTTTGCATAAGTAAGTATTAAAGGAGACTATACTTACCATAGGCTTCACCTCTCATATAGTACAGATCTGGCCACTGTCCATTGTTCTTCAGCGTGCTTTTCCTGGCAGGGATTAGATGAGCATGTTTGCTTTCCTAAGAGAATGTTAGTAGATCTAATCTGCAGTATACAAGTTAAGGCAGTTTACAATAATGCTGAATTTCCCAATTATAATGTTTCTCTTACAGCATGTAAATGTTATCAAATGTATGTCTGTTCCTTGAGTAGGTAGTTAAAAATAGTGGTGTGAATGTACTGTAAGGCCTCATGCACACTGGACGTTTTTACAGCTGCTGTTTTTGGCTTCATGCATTTTTTTTTTCTACAGCCAGTGAACTCTCATGCATGTTATCCTATGTGTCCATGCACATATAGGCTGTTATCAGCATTCTTTGGCTGGAAAAAAACAACAGAACTAGTCGGTTGTAGAGCTTTTGAGCTGTAATAATGCTCTAATGCTAGTAAATGCGGTAAAACATGGCTAACCAGTGTTTTCGATGCCATAGCTTGTGTTTTCTTGCTACAAATTCTAAAAAACACTGACGCTAAAAAACTAAGCAAAACTAGGGATGCCACCTGTCTGGGATTCACCTAGACAGGCCAGGTTTTGAATACTTTTGAATCATGTGTCTGGGGTTCAGTCTGCCTGGAACCCGGACAACTTATTCAGACTGGACTTTTGGCAGCTGGGGGTTGAGGGAAGGAACAGAACTAGTGCTTATCGAGCAGCAGTCGGGGGCTGAGGAAGGAACAGTACTAGTTAATGCTTATTGCGCAGCAGCGGAGTAATACTTGTGACGCAGCTCCCGGCCATTCATTTAAAGTCCAGGCCCCCTTCTCTTTATCAATCCGCCGAGGCATGTAATTGCCGGGAACCACAGCACAAGGATTACTCCGCCGGGACTATTAGATGATTTTCGGGCACAGCGCTTCCTGACAATTACATGCCCTGGCGGCCGCTGCATAAGGATCACTCTGCTGCTGCCCGATAAGCCTTAACTAGTCCTGGTAAAGTGCCTGAACAACTTCAGCATTTGTTACCTTAGAAACTTTTAGGCAATGTCAGGTTCACGTTAAAGCCCAGCTCCAGCTTCTTTTCCTAAGAAGGAGGGGGGGGGTTTGGGGGCGCCAACTCTAATGACACTGTCATGTAATGTTTGTGTAGTACAGTACATACACTTACTGGTTCGCAGGTTCAAAATAGGGTGGCAGTGTCCATCAAGGGTTGAGGTGTCCTGGAATGTGCTGGTGCTGGGGTGCAGGCTTTGGTAGGGATCCTTCAGCTCAGGGGATGTTTGGTCCTGGTTGGTAAAGCTGTTCAGCGGTGTCCATAGTGTGGAAGCTCCACGCTAACCACCCTGGAATGCAGAAGCGGACGTGACGTCAGCGGTGCACAGAAAGCATCCAAACACAGATAGTGGAATGTGCAGCTCTTTCTACTGACCTGTTAGCTCTCAGGAGGAGAGCAGCTTAAATAAAAATGCAGGACATCTGGCTGAAAAGATGTGGGCGGGGGGTCCGCGGCTGTGGAACAATAACAGCCAGCGGACCCACATTTGTGCAAAAATAGAAATAAAAAATGGGGATAAAGTTTAAAAGCCAATTATTTAATATAAAAAACAATTATTTAATATAAAATATAGCAATAAATTAATAAAAAAGAAAATGTGGTGATAAAAAGATGCATGAAAAAAGCATTAAAAATGCATAGAAATGCACTAAAAGTTAATGAACAGTGGAACACATTATTGGGTGAAAAAGGGGGGGGCACAGGGGGAGGGGAAGGAATTCCTTCCCCCAAGTAACACATTGTCCCAGGGAAAACTGAAGATTGACCACGGTAAGAATTATTTTACTGTGGGGAACAATGGTAAAGAAGCAGTAGGAATCGAACTACAATAAAGAGTGTGTCTCTATTTCTTCATTGAGTCCCCCAACCTATATCCAGTAGGTTTCCTGCTGACATAAGCGTTTAAAACGTTCTGCAGCAGGAAGACCTCTGGGAATGGCCTCTATAACCCAGACTTTAAGGCCTGTGGTGGATTTATGATGTTCCTTCAGAAAATGGAGAGGGACACTGTTTGTCACAGCCTTTCTCTATAAGGCGCCTATGTTTGCCAAAACGTTGGCATAAGGTGCGTATGGTCCTGCCCACATAAAATAGGCCACATGGGCAGGTCAAAGTATACCACGTACTCACTAGAGCAATTATGAAATTCTTTTATTGTATATGTTTTTCCTTGAATGGTAAAGTTTTTTTGGCCGTGGTCAACAAATTTACAGGTGAGACATAATTTTTTCTTGCATTGATACATTTCCACTAAAGGAATTAGGGGAATATGTGAAACCGGAATGGATGGGACATTTTTAATTTTGCTAGGTACTATTTTACTCTTTATATTTTTTGCTTTACGGTAGGAAACCTTGGGTTGTTGGGTGAGGGAAGAACCCAAAAAAGGGTCTTTGAACAGGATGCACCAATGTTTGGCTATGATATTCTCCATTTTTTTATGACAGTCATGGAATTGAGTTGTGAATCGTGTTGGTTGTAGGTCATCTATAGTTTTTGCCTTTGGTGGGGGTTTTTTTGCTTGTTGGAGAAAGGCTTCTTGAACCAGATTTGGTGGGTATCCCTTGTCCTGGAATTTTTCTGAAAGGAGTTTACCCTGTATATAGTAATCTTCGTCTTTGGTACAGTTTTTTGTACCAGTTTATACCAGTTTTTTGTACTAGTTTGACTTCTAGGTATATTTTTAATCCACCTTGGGTGGTGACAGCTCTGATAGTGGATGTAAGAGTTTCCAGCGGTTGGTTTGACAAAATTTGTGGCGTGTATTTGGGATTCATTGTGGAATTTTTAGTGAATAGTGCATTTTTTCATGCATCTTTTATCACCACATTTTCTTTTTTATTAATTTATTGCTATATTTTATATTAAATAATTGTTTTTATATTAATTAATTGGCTTTTAAACTTTATCCCCATTTTTTATTTCTATTTTTGCACAAATGTGGGTCCGCTGGCTGTTATGGTTCCACAGCCGCGGACCCCCCGCCCACATCTTTTCAGCCAGATGTCCTGCATTTTTATTTAAGCTGCTCTCCTCCAGAGAGCTAACAGGCCAGTAGAAGGAGCTCACAGCCCCGAGCACGTAGCCTGCACATTCCACTATCTGTGTTTGGATGCTTTCCGTGCACCGCTGACGTCACGTCCGCTTCCGCGTTCCAGGGTGGTTAGCGTGGAGCTTTCACACTATGGACACCGCTGAACAGTTTTACCAACCAAGACCAAACATCCCCTGAGCTGAAGGATCGCTACCGAAGCCTGCACCCCAGCACCAGCACATTTCAGGACACCTCAACCCTTGATGGACGCCGCCACCCTATTTTGAACCTGCGATCCAGTAAGTGTATGTACTGCACTACACAAACATTGCATGACAGTGTCATTAGAGTTCGCCTCCAAAAATCCCCCCTCCCTATTATTGCTTGCTGACAGAGGCTATGGACACCCTCTGATGATGGTTGCCTACTTACTTTTTATACTAATACCAATCTATATTAGATGTGCCATTAAAGCTATTATTGCACCAATTCTATTAAGGCATCACAATAACTGGAGCGCCGGGACCCCTTCTCTTAATATACTGTCCAGCTTCTTTTCCTCCCTGTCCTATTTTTCTTGATGTCCACCTCCAGTAATGTGCTGTGCATTAGCAATTAACCACTTAAGGACCTAACCTCTTTTTTAGATGTATTGTTTTTTAGTTTTTAGTTTTTTAGTTAAAAACTGTTTTTTTTTTGCACAAAAATTACTTAGAACCTCCAAACATTATACATTTTTCTTTCTAACACCCTAGAGAATAAAATGGTGGTCATTGCAATACTTTCTGTCACATCGTATTTGCGCAGAAGTCTTACAAGCGCACTTTTTTTGAAAAAATACACTTTTTTCAATTAAAAAACAAGACAACAGTAAAGTTAGCCCACTTTCTTTTATATTGTGAAAGATAATGTTACGCCGAGTAAATTAATACCCAACATGTCACGCTTCAAAATTGTGCCCGCTCGTGGAATGGCGACAAACTTTTACCCTTAAAAATCCCCATAGGCAACATTTAAAAAATTCTACAGGTTGCATGTTTTGTGTTACAGAGGGGGTCTAGGGCTTGAATTATTGCTCTCACTCTACCGATCGCAGCGATACCTCACGTGTGGTTTGAACACCGCTTTCATATGCGGGCACTACTTACATATGCGTTCGCTTATGTGTCACTTTTATTCCTATTACAAGGAATGTAAACACCCCTTGTAATAGAAAAAAAGCCTGACAGGACCTCTTACATTTCAGATCTGGGGTCAAAAAGACCTCAGATCTCATATTTACACTAAAATGCAATAAAAAAAAAAATAAATTGTCATTTAGAAAGATGAAAACAAAAAAAATGCCCTTTAAGAGCTATGGGCGGAAGTGACATTCACGGGAAGGATCTGATCGCCTCCGCCACCGCCGATGGCTCTGGTAAGCGGCAGAGGGCACTGGATCGTGGCAGGAGGGGGGCCCTCTCCCAGCACCGATAAAAGTGATCTCGCGGCGAATCCGCCGCAGAGACCACTTTTATCTTGTACCGGACCACCGGCCGAACATGGCGATACCGGGGTTATGGCAGCTAGCTGCTGCCATAACAACGATATCCGTCCTCAAAGAGAGGACGTAAATCGGCGTGCGGCGGTCCGGAAGTGGTTAAACTGTTCAAGGAAGGCAAAGCACTAACAGCTGGTGCCCCATAAACATCAAGGCTACATTCACATTGGCGATTAGGGCTGGTGTGAACAGTAGCGGCAGATATCAGAAATTCCTATTTGGACTGTTAGCAGGTAGGTGCGACCGCAGGCCCTGTTCACTATAATGACAGTTCGCCAGTGGCCATACCTCCCAACATTTTGAAATGGGAATGAGGGACACCTACTAGCAAACGTATGTAGGCATAGGACACGCCCCCTGCTACACCTCCTTAAAGGAGAATTAACCAATAAAAAAGGTTAATTAAATCCACAAGTGCTTTATTTTACCACTACTATTCCTTTATATTAGCTCTTAAAATTTACAAATGCAGCAATTTAGAATTTGGATTAAACGTTTAGCACTGGGAAACACTTTTTGAAAGCTAAAAAGTGCATTTTATGTACAACTATATAGATCAGATGAAAATTAGGGACAAATGAGGAGGAATGAGGGACAGAGGGACATTGCTCCAAATCAGGGACAGTCCCTCGAAATTAAGGGACAGTTGGGAGCTATGCCAGTGGCCACAGCTATTTGTGGTTGTCACCTGCGGTGATCGCTGCCGGATGCATTTTGTGTTCATCCAGCAGCGATTAATGCAATTAATCACTGGCTATGCAGAGAGTTGTGAATAGCTGTGACCACCGGCGACCTGCCATTATGGTGAAGGGGGCCAGCAGCCTCACCTAGCTGCTAAGAGCTGCAGCAGGAACTGTTGCTACAATTCACACCAGCCCTAATCACCAGTGTGAAAGTAGCCTAAATAGTCCTCTTCCTTCCCCCAACCCCCAGCTAAGCAGATGGGGCCCAGGGAAGTTTTTTTGTGATTACTGCAGACCATGAGGTTACACAGCAGTGTCCTGAAGTAAACATTAATAGTCCTGTTCCTGTCCCAGAGTTCCCTGCTGAATTGACTGGAATTGCTGGAATGGCTGAACAGACTTATTAGGCTCATTTACACAAGTGGTGTCCTCTGAAGAGCAATCCATATTTAGATTGATCTTCAGAAGACATTTGACAGACAGTGAAGAGGTTTTATATCGCTTCCTCACTACATTCAATTAAATGGGTTGGGTTAACCAAGCAGTAGCTAGGGTTGACACCTGTCCGAGAGTCACCCGGACAGTCCAGGTTTTGAATCATGTGTCTACTCCCATACTGACACTGTCCACCACTCTACTGATACCATCTAATGCCCTACTGACACGTTCCACTGCTTTGCTGACTGACACTGTCCACTTTTAAGGTAGGCTAAGTTCATATTTTTACAATGACATTTGTTTTTTAATCTAAGAATATTTTATGGGTACAAGAATGCTTTTGTTTTATTCACCCATGCCCCTTTATGCCCCTTCCACTGTTAACACAATTTGGACACACCCACTGTTTGCTGCGGAACACATTGCTGCATTACTAGTTTCCTTGGGGCACCCAAAAGTGCCCCAGATCTTTTACAATCCTTTAGTATATACTACAAAAAAATGCTGTGCGATACTAAGTGTTCGGGTTTTTAACACGGCAATGCTACTGACATTTTTAATGTCCAGTGTCTATGAGGCCTAAATAGCAAAATTGTGCACAGAACAAATCAAAATGGTCTTGTACACAAGTAAGACAACATTGTATCGCACTTCTAAGAATGCAAGCATATCAGAAGACAACAACAGGTGTCTGAATATGCCTGCTCATATGCAGTGAGCATCTTTCAGGTTCTTTCAGTGCAGAGGGTAACGTTTAGAAAAAAAAAAAACACGGAGAAACATAAGTAGTGTAGACATTAAATGCTGCCTACAAATATTAAAACAGTCAAGGAAAGAGGGACTTGCAGTTTACTTTGAATTTAGATTTAAGTTTGGATTTTCAGGGTCTTGGCTTTAGCAGTTGTGGTAAAGTCCAAGGGAACAGCATGTAAAACTTACATACTACATAATACTTCATAATACATAATACTACATATTACGATTTGATTGTAACAGAGATCATCTACAGAGATTTGTATAGATTTGTACAAAAATCTAGAAGTGTGTGAGCCAACTGAACGTGAACCTGTACTTTGCTCATTCGAGGAAAGACACAAGTTCATACATTGGATTTCCCCCTAGCTGCTGATACATATTTGATCCGGCACTTCTTATGCCACGTACACACGAGTGGAATTTCCGTCGGAAAAATCTTGGATGGTTTTATCGACGGAATTCCGCTCAAGCTTGGCTTGCATACACAGGGTCACACAAAAGTTCGCTGAACTTTCGACCGTCAAGAACGCGGTGATGCACAACACTACGACGAGCCAAGAAAATGAAGTTCAATGCTTCCGAGCATGCGTCGAATTGTTTCCGAGCATGCGTAGGAATTTTGAGAGCATGTTCTCTTTTTTTCGGTCGGAAAAAGTTCCGATCTGAAATTCCGATCGTCTGTACCAATTGGTACAGACGATCGGAATTTCAGATCGGAACTTTTTTCGACCGAAAAATTGAGAACATGCTCTCAATCTTTTGCTGGCATACGCACAGTCGCATTTTCGGACCAAAAACTCTCATCGGACTTTTGCTGGCGGAATTTCCGCTCATGTGTACGGGGCATTAGAGTCTTTTCTTTTAAACAATTTTTTTACATTTTATTGAAAGATATGTTTCTACTATTCAGCCTAGCTTTAGTAGATGCAGTCAGACTGTGTGTGGACAGCTTAGTGCTCAGTGCTCTAAATTAATACTTGCATACATTGAATGTGTAAAAAGTGTTCCCTCCTCAGAGTCCTCCCTGTGAGGTGTGGTTAGGCCAGGCCAATTATTTAATGACTTAGATTGCGGAGGCCACAAGCACAATAACAGGCTGTCTGCTGCAAATTCTATGTCTGATTTGCCCACAATATTAGGTTCTGAGCAATTGACCAGTCTTTGAGCTTGCACTTGAACAGTTGCAGTCTATTGCCTTTACTTCCAAATTAAGGGGGACCTTTTTGACTTTCATTGATAAAGTGCACATCTCTCTGAAACTAGAGGATCAGTCTGCTGCTTCTACCTGTAATGTTTCCAGCCTTGGATTGTTTAGTACTCTTAGGACTGCAAAGACTTTGCACCTGCCTTTCCAGGTATTTTTTATGAAGACTAGAAACATTTAGAAAAGCTGTTGCTTCCCATAAATGCTTTGTATCCATTTAGTGAGGATTTTGTACAGAGGTGGTCTATTACCGCTGTAGATCTGGCAGTGTCCTGCCTTAACAGGACACTTGCTATTCTGGTAGAAGATGCACCTGACTTTAAGAAATAATCAGATAAGCAGTTGAAAGCTCTTTCTAAAGCTCTGTTCATGCTGCCAGGCCCTTCCCTTCATCTAATTCTAGCTTTGACCTTACTTTGGCAGTCCATGTCAAAATCCTATAAAATAGATCGAGCCACCACTGTGGTTGATCCCTCACTTATAGAAGTTTGCTAGAAGCCTCTTCTCTCATATCTCACATCTGTCTTATTTCAGTTTCACATGCCTAGGGCACTTTGGTTAAAGTTCTAGATCATGGAACTCTTGTGCAAAAAGCTTTGGATCCACATGTACTTGTCTTCAAGAGACAGTGGGATTGATTTGCTAAAACTAAACAGTACAAAATCTGGCTCAGCTGTGCATGGTAGCCAATCAGCTTCTAACTTCAGCTTGTTCAATTAAGCTTTGAAAATAAAACCTGGAAGCTGATTGGTTTCTCTGCAGAGCTGCACCAGATTTTGCACTCTCTAATGTTAGTAAATCAACCCAAGTGTCCATTCACTACAATTTATTTGCTGTTTCCAGGCCCAACCAAGGCATTTAAACCACTCTGGATCTCAAAGCTTGGAATGTCTTCATATAAGTGCAGAAATTCTGTATGGAATATACAAAATTGTCTCCCATTACCAGGAAAAGTTTCTGGCTTCTGTGGACATCTATCATGGTTATTTACAGTTATTTATACAATTTGACACAAAGCACCTGCACTACCAGTCTGTGGCCCTGCCCGTTTAATTATTATCTACATCTTGGGTATTTACCAAGGTGTCTCTTCTGCTAGCCCATTGGCATTTTCATGGCACCCCAATGATGGGATACTTAATGGCAACCTCCAGTTGGGTTAAAAGTGTTTCAGACAATGTGAAGTTGTCTGTCCAGGCTTACAGACATTTGAATGGATGTTGAACCTTTAGAGATTGTTGTTGAAACTATCACATCATTTGGATTATCATTTGGAGAACCTAGTCCAGGACTAGGTTCTCCAAATAAACCCCCATACAAACGGGCAGAATGTCGGGAGACATTTGCCGGTTAAAAAAAAATGTCCAACATTGTGCCTGTGTGTATGTCGGTAAGAAGCCGAACGTGCATGTCAGAAAACCAGCAGCTGACCGACTTCTAATCAGTGCTCTCAGTCATTGGCAGAGAGTGCTGTTCAGAGTGTTCTGGGTGGGGGCTATCCCCCTGGCAGAACACAACAGATCGCTGGACTAACCTTGCATGGTTAGTACAGTGTCTACGACGGGAGCTGACAGTTTTGTTTCGTGCAACCCGCTGGGTTGCACAAAATAGATAAGCTGTAGTGTGTATCAGTAGTGTGGTTAAGTGTTTCTTCCACAGGCGAAACTTGAGATAGTCCATTTTCAGATTCAAACTCTCCAGTCCAGAAGCAAATCCTAGGTCTGATGGTAAATGTATATTTTTTACAGGTCATGAACAGTGAGGTAAACCCCAACATGTGGGTAGTTCCTTAGTGATATTAAACTACTCCTGAAATAAGCACATATTTCTATGTTAGTAAAGCCCTCCTACAAAGGGGTGTTTAGTTTGTGGGTAGTTGAATTATGGACAGGTATTCTTTGTCAAATCTATAATGTTAAGAAGGCACTCAAGCTGGAATTTTAATGAACCAAGGCTTGTTTAATGTGGCCACAGAGGCTGTTTTGTAAGCAGATCGAGCAAATACCTGAATATGGTACCTAAAATTTATTTAATATTATCCATAAAAACATGACTTTAGTCAAAATGAACTGGACTAATGCCAAATGCTAAATTGTGTCTTAGATGCTACTGTGGAAGATTAATTGGAGATCATCCAGGTTTAGATTATGACTGGCCAGCTTCTTCTAATCCACGAGAGAGATGCGATTGTGAAGAATGGTTAGTTCACAAACATACAAAGGCAAGCCCCACAGATGCATTTGGCACCATCAATTTTCAGGATGGCCATCATACATATCATGCAAAGGTAGGGCATAAAATTCAGAATTCCAGTTTTGTTTGTATGTGCAATATCTTCATGTTAGTTTTTGACTAAAGTACAATAGATAACAAGCATTTTTTGTCATATGACACAACAGATACAACATACACAATGTTTAGATATTGTCTTTACACTGTGGAAATAGCTTAACAAAATTTACATGAGATACAGTTTGATAATCATCTGCAATATTAGTATTAATTCATTAGATTTATAATTGAATATAACTGCATTTAGTATTCTATTTTAGGATCCATTTTTACATGAAAATATTAAATTTTACATACATAAATCTCATACATAAAGGGGTGTTTTTGCCAATGATTTCAACCAAGATTCATACAATTTTCTGTGGAGACTGACACTTTTTTACCCAAAATCAACTTTTTGATTCTTTTACCCCCCATCTGGAATGTCTCAGTTGACTCCTCATGGGACCTCACAATAATTGGCAAAAGCTGTGATGGGGAAGGGGGGAAAGTTGTAATAAATATCAATTGATTACAGTTGGCAGAGTTTTCTGTCACTGGTTACAGGATAAACTTAGACAGCTAATTGGTTCTTGTGAACATTACTTTACTTTTCCTTTCCTCTGGTTTTATAGATTAACTTTAAAGTATAATGTCAAAAATTGCCAGAATCTCAGAGTATTCCTTCAACTTTCACTTTACCAAAACTAGAAACTTCCAGATGTTTGGTCATAGAGCTATCCTTCTGGATTTCATGGGGAGCAAATTATGGGGAGACAGTCAAAGTATGCAGTCATTGCGTGAAATCATGCACCATTCCAGCAATTTCTTATTCACTCATTACAGATCAAATATTAATCATTGTTTGATTCCCAATAGTTTCAATGGTTGTTTTTCCTTCACCTTTACGTAGAGCTGTGCTAATTATTCATGGTAACAACAGGACATACTGGTAGTTACATAAACCTCATCATTGTTATAATTCACTTTCACTGTTTTACTATTTTTTTAAAAAATGACTGGGTCAGAGATTCCAGGCACTTATATATTTTTTCTCAGTATATAAGAGTATCGTATGACACAGCTCTGGACCAGTTGATGCGCCTGATGATAAAAGAATGGCAGATGGAGCTTCCCAAACTTGTCATATCTGTTCATGGAGGAATTCAGAATTTCAAACTTCCTCCTAAAGTGAAGCAAGTTTTTGGTAAAGGTTTGGTGAAGGCAGCAAAGACTACAGGGGCATGGATCCTTACAGAGGGCATTAACACAGGTATGCATTTTACCTTGTCTTACATATTTTATAGTATATGTTTTGAATCTTCACAGGTCATCAGAGAAGGTTTCAGCTTATATATTTGTTGTTTCTTTGAATAAATTATCACAAATTCTAGTTCATTTTTTCTATATACAATTATAGGATCATTTATGTGCACTGCTTGGAATATTGGATTTTCTATATAAGTTTATACTGTAGTTTGTAAAAACTACATCCATAGGACAGCCTGGGCTGAAAAGGGGACTCAAAGCAATCGCGTGAAAATCTGCTTGCTGTAAGCACTGATGTTTTTTTTTTGTTTAATATACATCACAATTTTAAGGATGGTACTGAATTTAAAAAAATTAAAAAGAAAAAAAAAATGTAATTTTGGATTCACTGGAATTACATTGGTACAAATTGTGCCTTTATTCAGTTAATGCTTACACAAATTATAAAGTTTAACACAGTTCTGGTTGCAAGAGTTTAAATATGACCTTTTTTGATCTAGAGCAGAGGTTCTTAACCACTGGATCACAGTCTTCCCCCTGCCATACCCTGGTTTCCTATCTCATGCTGACAGCTAAACTTTAGCTTTTGGAGCAGATAGTCGCCACGACAGGAATGTGCTTGTCTTGCAATCCCGCTGGCCTCTGGAGTGGGATTAGAGATGCTGGGGTCTTTCTGGTCAGCTCTGGCTGCCCTGGGAGTCTGACAAAGTGAAGCACAGCAGACTGCAGTACAGAGCAGCAGCCAAAGTTGGCTGGAACAGCCTTGTGGTTTTGCCTCTTAGTTTTGGGGGCCAATCGTCAAGGATCTCAGTGTCATAGAGGATCTCAGCATATGTACTGATGATGCTTTTCTGTGCAAGCCAAAGCCTGCTACACTGAAATGGAGCCTATGTAGGTAGGAGTTCCATCTGGAGCTAGATGGGAAAGACTAGCTTGTTGAGAAACACAGAAGTGAACTGAAAATACACCTTCTGTGGCCAAAAGGTTTGGCTGAACAGCAGGATCTTGTGATGTGTGTGAATCTGGGAGGTGCCCAGCTTGAGGTATGCTCTTACTTCCACATTACTCTTCTGGGATGTTGTGATCCATTGCTGGAGCTGCACACTGCCCACATCCTGAAATCTTTTCATTTCATGAAGATCTTTTCTTTTCATGAAGATTTTCACAATGAGTAAAGAAATTCCAATAGATATTCAAACATTACTCAATTTTGACAATACGTAATGCATTTACAAGTCAAATAAATTGAATTATAACCAATCAAAGAAAGAATAGAAGGCATATAACACCAATCTCCACATTAGCAAAGGGCTACTCCCTCTAGAATGACTATCTTTATCACATATCAGAGAAACATAACTGTAGGTTTATGATTTATTCTCAACCGCCTCCTGTCTAAGGATTAGAGCCTTTCTGAGAGACTGTAAAACATAGTAGTTTCAGTATATCTTTCTGTTTCCATGAGAACCACTTGATTTGATGGAGTTCAGGGTATGCACTACACTCGGAAGTGCAAGTCTCTTCCACAACTGTAAAATGATGTAGGCCAAATTTGTCAATCACACAAATAAAAGAAGGAAAAGAAATGTAAGAAAGAGAAAGAGGAGGGAAAGGGGGGAGGGGGGACTCCACTCTCTGGCACACACCCACCATAAGGTATTCTAGTCAGTTATAGTCTGGGAATCATTTGTCAGGTATCTGATCCACAGACCCCAGACCCTTTCAAACACTTTCATTTTGTCATTTAGGATTGTTGATAATTGTTCATTTATCATAAACCAGGATAGTTTGTGCTAAAGCTGGTCAAATGGTACAGTAGCTGACTTCCAATTTCTGGCTATGGTGATTTTAGCGGATACAAATATAAAAGTGAGGAGTCGTCTCTGATTTTTCAAGGCTTCCTCCACCTTGCATCTCAGAAGGCCATGTTTTGGAGACTTGATCAGATTGATTTGAGTGAGGGTAAAAATGAAGTTTTAGACTCTGATCCAAAATAGCCTCACCTTGGGACACTGCAATCTATCTCCGCAATTTATCCCCTTTTATGGCTGAACAATTAGAAATTTTAATAGCGAGCAGTTCTAGGGTCAAGACAAACCGCAATGGCGATAGAGGACAACCCTGACGAGTCCCTGTTTGCATTGCAAGAGGTTCAAAGAGTACCCTAATTATTAAGGACACAGTAGGTGAGCTGTATAATACCTGAATCGTGGACAAAAATCAAGTCAAGACAAGTCGTGAAATAGATAGTCCCAAGACAGGGAATCAAAAGCCTCATGTATATCCAAAGACAGCAACATGCCCTGTCGGGGCCTTCTTCTGTTCGAGTTATAATTAATAGCTTACCACTTGCTGCCCGCCCACCATCATATGATGGCGGGGCGGTGCAGCTGTTATCCTGGGCCACTGTCATATGACGTGATGGCCTTCCAGGCCCCCCAGGCGCGAGCCCGGCGCGTCACTCGGGTCCCGGTGCGCGTGCCCGGCGGCCGCGATGTCCGCCGGGCACCCACGATGTCCGCCGGGCACCCGCGATTGCCCGGAAACTGAGCAGGACTGTAGATCTGTGCGTGTAAACACACAGATCCACGTGCTGTCAGGTGGGAGGAGACCGATGGTGTGTTCCTTGTACAGAAGAACACCGATCGGTCTCCTCCCTTTGTGAGTCCCCTCCCCCCACAGTTAGAGTCACTCCTTAGGAACATAATTAACCCCTACAGCGCCCTTCCTGGTTAACCCCTTCATTGCCAGTCACATTTATACAGTAATCAATGCATTTTTATAGCACTGGTCGCTATATACATGTGAATGGTCCCAAAAATGGGTCAAAAGTGTCCGATGTGTCTGCCGCAATATCGCAGTCATGATAAAAAATGCAGATCGCCGCCATTACTGGTAAAAAAAAAATAAAAATAAAAATGCTATAAATCTATTCCCTTATTTTGTAGACGCTATAACTTTTGCGCAAACCAATAAATATACGCTTATTGCGATATTTTTTACCAAAAATATGTAGAAGAATACGTATCGGCCTAAACTGAGGAAAAAAATTGTTTAAAAAAAAAAAATTTGGATATTTATTATAGCAAAAAGTAAAAAATATTGTGTCTTTTTCAAACTTGTCACTCTTGTTCTGTTTATAGCGCAAGAAATAAAAACCGCAGGGGTGATCAAATACCACCAAAAGAAAGCTCTATTAGTGGGGAAAAAATGATAAAAATTTAATTTGGGTACAGTGTTGCATGACCGCGCAATTGTTATTCAAAGTGCGACAGCGCTAAAAGCTGAAAATTGGCTTGGGCAGGAAGGGGGTGAAAATGCCCTGTATGGAAGTGGTTAAATAACATCTATTTTTCTCCTGGTTTGATCTGGTGCCTGGCGATTATCCTGATCACTCTTCTTTCATTGATACCCAGTTTGAAATTTCTTTCAAGTTTGTACCAATTCTGATAGATTTGTGCACTCATTGGATAAGTCACTGTGCAAATATGTCTGTTCCAGGTACTTAAAGCATAGCTAAACTTGCCTTTTTTTAACAGCCCCTGTCCCTCGCTGGGATTGACATCTTCTGTTGGGTGCCCGTCTTTGCCTTTATTGGCCGGCGCAGGATGATGTCACTCTCGCTCTTGTGGAGGAGTCAGTCATCCCAACACACACAGGGACCATGCCAGCGATGTAAACATGTCTCTTCTGCAAAAAAAAAAAAAACCCTGCCTAGTCCCAGTTTATATCAGTGTAACTTTAATCCTGCCTTAAAATTACATTGAAAATAACAATTAAAAATATTCAGAGAAATGGAGCTGCAGCCAACAGGAACCAATCACATTTTACTGTTTATTTTTGGGGAAATATTAAACAAGAATTTGATCAGTTGCTGTGATGTGTTTTCTTTTTTTTTCCTTTTTTTTAACATTCTGCTTAAAAATTTGTGAATGAGTACTGCTTGGACCTTGAAGAAAGGGCCAAACCCCGAAAGATTGTCCTAAAAAATTGTATGTTAGTGCAAATAAAAAAAGTATCACGGACAATACTCAATTTTCTCTATCAGTTGCTGTGTGACACAACTGCAATTGTGCTATTTTCTTATCTTCAGTTTAAAATGGATAAACCCTATAGCTTCTTACGATAATAAGTAATGGTTAATAAAGTTATTAGTGGTACTAAAGTTTTGTTTTTTTGTTTTTTAAATAACAAACATGTTATGCTAGTTCGACGGACAAAAAGCCACGCTAGGGCAGCTATTGGCTACTGGCTATGAACTTCCTTATTTTAGTCCGGTCGTACGTCATCACGTACGAATTCGACGGACTTTGGTTGATTGTGTGTAGGCAAGTCCGTTCATTCAGAAAGTCCGTCGTAAAGTCCGTTGAAAAGTCCGCCGGGCAAAGTCTGCCGTAAAGTCCGCTCGTGTGTACGGGACATGATTCTCCTCTTCTTGGGTCTCTATTCGGCGCTCCTGGCCCCTCCCTTCTGCCAAGTGCCCCCACAGCAAGATTTCATGAACATGCTGTGATACAGGATGGTAAACAGAATTTTAAACCTGTAATTAGTCCATAATAGACCCTATACTGGCAGATCTTCTAATATTACTTTGTACATTTTTTCTAAACGTGTCAAAAACCTAAACAGGGCTTTGCACACTCTCCCACTGCTTCATGTATAATGAGGCCTGATAAGTGACTACTCAGGCACCAGGCAGTATATGTTGGTGATGTAGGGGGATTGTCTAATCCAGTGTTTCTCAAACTTTATTCAGTGCCCCTTTAAAGGTATGCACAATCTCAAGGCACCCTAATCTAAAATGCAAACAACAAAACTAATAGTTTTATATAATGCAGCATTATCCACACACATGGGACTCCCAACGTTAGAGGTGTTTTATTCTTTCAAATCAAATACAGCAAAGCAGGGGAAATGATCCCCCGCTAGCTGTCAAAAATGTGAGTGAAAAACTACATGGTCCAGCAGCCTTTGCAGCAGTTGGTTTGTAGTTTTCAATGAATTACCACGGCTCTGGGGTAGTTCATTTATTCTTCCTGTCCGAATGTATCGGCTTCCTCGTACGAGGTACAAACAAGCCGATACACTGAGACAACTGCAGGAGACCTGTATGGCATTTGTGATCTGCTGGTTGCTGGTGCTACACAAAATAATAAGTGCACTTTTTTTACCTGCAAAAAAAATGTGCATTTATTATTTTTTTTTTTCAAAAGGTGAACTTATCCTTTAAGGCCCTCATAGAAAGCTCAGATTTTGGATGACTCTGTCGAATTAGTTCAAATTTGAGCCAAGGGTGGCCCTACAAGCACCACCCAACTCAACAAAAGTTGATTTAAAAATTGACTTGTATTTTTAAATAAATGTATTATGTTTTGTGTTCTTAAATTAAACAGGACTTTCATCATGTTTTAATCTACACAGCCTGCCAAATTCTCACCCACCATCCTATTTTTTTAGGAGTCTCTAAACATGTAGGTGATGCCCTGAAAGCACATGCATCCCAACATCTAAGAAAAATCTGTGCAATCGGAATCCCACCGTGGGGAGTTATTGAGAATCAAAAGGATCTTATAGGAAAAGATGTGAGTGTGCTTAGTTTTTATTTCTTTCTATTAAATGCTATTAGAACTAAAAATGTTTTTAGTGTTTTATTTCATGATTTACATTAAAGAGTATGTAAACCCAACATTTCATTTTCCTGATACTGTATGTGCTCGCTGTACCATGTACTGTACTTGTATAAAAAAAATCTCCTGTTCTCTTTGCATTGCTTCCTTTGTGTGAAATCGCTGTTGTTCCTATCGTTCCATCTGCTTTCCTATTAAAAACTGACCACACTAAGCAGGAGAACACACCGTGGTTTTCTGGCTGTGCTGAGAACTTTTGCTATCTTCCAATGATCAGAATTGTGCTGACACGCTCCCACCCCCCCCCGAACAGGCATTCACAGGGAAGTTCAGTGTGGTGCTGTTTCTCCTCCTCCACCTATTATGCAGCTGAGAACAGAGGGTAGGTGATCCCTTATAAAAAAAAAGGAAAAAAAAATGATTATAATGTATTTTATATCTGTGTAATGTTTGCCTTTCATTTCTATTTTAAACTGAATGGGTTTTTACAAAGTGAGGGTTTACATATACTTTAATCCTTAAAATTCCAGGTCATTTTGATTTGTTGCATTACCTACTGTATGTTTTAAACAATGTTTGATGTCAATAGCTTTGAAGTAAAACTGTGCTTTTTTATTGTAGGCAGTTTGTCTTTACCAAACCCTGTTGAATCCACTTAGTAAACTCAGCTGTCTGAACAGTATGCACTCTCATTTTATCATGGTGGATGATGGCACAGTTGGAAATTTTGGTAATGAGATGAAACTTAGAAGGAACCTGGAGGAATACATTTCTCTGCAGAAAATACATACTAGTAAGTTGTGATGCAGCTGGACTAGTACTTTTTCTTTAATGATCCCCATAAAAATTCTTTGTAACCCCCTTGTACTAAACAGTGGCTAAGATCTAAATTTAGTTTTTGGCTGGGTGGTAGTTAGCCCAGACTGATTGTTTAGTTTTTGACTTGGTCTTCCATAAACCCAGTGGGGTTTTGATTTCTTCCCTGCACACACAGTCAGATTTTCTGACAGAAAATGTTCGATGGGAGCTTGTTGTCGTAAATTCTGGATCTCAAATTTTCCGATAACAAAATCCGTTGTTGTAATTTCCGATCGTGTGTACACAATTCCGACACACAAAGTTCCACGCATGCTCGGAATCAAGCAAAAGAGCCGCACTGGCTATTGAACTTCATTTTTCTCGGCTTGTCGTACGTGTTGTATGTCACCGCGTTCTTGACGTTCTGAATTTCCGACAAGATTTGCAAGACAAGTTTGAGCCAACATCCGTTGGAAAAAATCCATGGATTTTCTTGTCTCAATGTCCGATCGTGTGTACGGAGCATTACTGTTGCCAGTAGGTGTCACTGCTATCACTGGCAATAGTATGAGACTTCATAAACAAGTTATTAATATTTATATTTCCTTCAGCTAATCCAGTAGGAGGTTTAAGCCACTGGTGCATGCTAGTTGGGGGATATAATTATTTAGGACAGGCCCTGTGCTCGCTCTTTTCCTCTGGACTGAGACCTGTGGAAGTGCTGCTGGATGGAGCTCTGCATTGCACCTGGATTGTCTACTTTGCTTGGTGCAGAACTATGCAATTTCATCCTAGTAAGTACACTGTAGGATGCATTCTGGCTTTTCTTCAGCCTGGCGTGGACAAGCATCTGGCCTTGAGTACCTTCAATAGGCAAATCTCGTGCCTGGTTTTCTGTTTCAGAGATCGTCGATGTTTCATTCTTTAGTTAAGGCTTTTGTGCAGGGTGTTGTGTACATTTCTCCTCCTATACATTCCTCTGTGACTGTTCGGAACCTTAAGCTGGTTCTTTTGGCCCTTCAGCTTCATTAGGGATATTCCCTTATCTGACCCTACTTACAAGTTGGCATTTCTCTTTCTTTTACTATCACCCACATAGATGGTTAGTTAGTGGCCTCATCCTATAAAGAGTCTTTCCTAGTGTTACACAAGGACAAGGTTGAGGCCTAAAGCCTCTTTTCTCCTTCCAACTCAACCAGGACACTGTCCTCCCCTCATTATGTCCTGATCCCAACATCCAGAGGAAACCTAGCTCCACTTTTTTACATGGTATGTGCTGTAAGAGTCTACTTCTTTGTTTCAGGAAGTTTAGGAAAGAGATGGCTAGCAGACAGGCAGCACTCATAGCATGATATTTTTCATGTAAATATATATTGGATTGTCAAAAATAACTGTGATTTGTACTGCTATTACAATGTTGAAGTTATAAAATGAAAGCGTATACTGTACCCAAAGCTCTCCTTTAAGCTTTACCAGGTTAATGTTCAGGCCTCCTCTAGTGCCAGTTTTGGGAATAAGGTGCTGTAAGCTGCTCTTTGAGTTCTGTCAAGCCCTTTTCTTGATCTCTTTGTAACATGGTCCTGTTAGCAATGTTTGCTGATCTCCCCACCCCTCAGTTGGACTGCTTTTGATGCTCTATGGTTAAGACAACCACAATGTACAATTTTCCTTTACATTTACCAAAACTATATAATATGAGGTCAAACCTAAACACTTTCAATTTGTTTGCAATCAGGCAGGCAGTTGCACTAGATAGCTGAAGGTAAATCTAAAGAAGATTGAATAAGAAAATGGTATAATGTATGGCCAGCCTAAGATTCTGTGTGTACTGTGCAATATAAAAAACATTTTTTTACTTTACCAGTAAAATCATTTTCTTGGAGTACAGTACAGGACACACGTCCCTCCCTTCTGTTCCTCTTCCTCCGTTCCCCTCACTGACACCAATGATGTGGCACTATACCTCTCACTGATACCAATGATGGGGCACTATTCCTCCTGTTGATACCAACGATGGGGCACTATTCCTCCAACTGATACCAATGGTGGGGAACTATTCCTCCCGCTACTGTTACCAACCTCCTACAGCATTTTTTACTGGCAAAACATGAAAAATTTACTGACAGAGCCCTTTTTTTTTTATTGACAACCTGAAAAATTACAGAATGCTTATCTTTCTATTAAAAACTAAGACTCTTTTTATCTTCTTTCTCTCTTCTACTTTTCCCCCCTATTCTCTCTCTCCTCTTTCAATTTACTCTTTATATAGTTCTGGTAGCAGAACTTTTATTTCCTTGGTTATCATTATACCAATTGTACATAGTTCCAATATGTAGTATACGATTTTAGATTCTATAATAAATTATTTCTTTTTTTTTTAATTTATTGTTATTTGAAAACTATACTCTTGATAATATTTAAGACCTTTTTTTTATAGCTGAGGTCATCTTATGTTAACCTGGTCTAAGTTGGTTTAATCCTCTCTTATACAATGTATGACGCAATTTTTTGAGTAGTTAGATCCATGCTAAAATTGTTTTAGTTAAACTACTTTTAGTTTAAGTTGGAACTACAACTCAATATTATTGCCATATATGTGATCTTTTCTTTTGCTGCCACCATATGTACTTGTTAAAATTCAATAAACAACTTTGACAAGAAAAAAAAACCAAAAAAACCCCAAAAACTAAGACAACCGATATTTAACCACTTGCTGACCGCCTAACTGTAAATATACGTCATTACTTTGACGTAAAAATGCCTGGGTTATTTACAACAAGCGATTGGCCTTCATATAAAAGTGGTCTCGGCGGCGCATTCACAACAAGATCACTATTATAGGCAGCGGGAGAGATGCCCCCTCTTCCTGCCGATTCCCGGTCATCTCCAAGCTTATCGGACCTGTCGGCAAGCCTGGAGCCAGCCCTGAGCGGATCTGATCCGTTGGATGCCTGTGCAAGAAGCCGAGTGAGGACAATAGGCCCCACTTGGCTCTATGCCCTTGGAGGACCGGAGCAGCGTCTGACGTCACTTCCGCCTCTTGGCCTTAAAGGGATGATCTTTAAGGCAAATTTACATTTTTTTTAAAGGTAAATGAGAGATCTGGGGTCTTTTTCACTCCATATTTCTCAATAAAGAAGACCTGTCATGCTTATTTCTATTACAAGGGGTGTTTACATTCCTTGTAATAGAAATAAAAATGATAAAAAAAAAGGGGACAGGTGTAAAACAACAACAAAAAAAGTAAAATAAATAATAAGAAAAAAAATTGAAAGTGCCCCATCCCTCAGAGCTTGCATGCAGAAGCGAACACATACGTAAGCCGTGTCTGCATATGTAAATGGTATTCAAACCACACATGTGAGGTATCACTACGATCGTAGAGCGAGAGCAATAATTCTAGCTCAAGACCTCCTCTGTAACTAAACAGGTAACCTATAAAAATGTTTAAAGCGTCGCCTATGGATATTTTTAAGTACCATAGTTTTTCGCCATTCCATGAGTGTGCGCAATTTTAAAGCATGACATGTTAGGTATCTTTTCACGTGGCGTAACATCATCTTTCACTTTATACAAAAAAATTGGGCTAACTTTACTGTTTTTTTTTTAAATTCATTAAAGTGTGCTTTTTTCAAAAAAATTGTGTTTGAAAGACCGCTGTGCAAATACAGTGTACCATAAAATATTGCAACGAGTGCCATTTTAATCTCTAGGGTCTCTGCTAAAAAAAATATATATGTAAAAGAAAAACAAGGCGCGCCAAACTAAGTGCAGCATGTGATGAACAACTTATTTAAAAGTAAAAGAAGCCAAATGGCTACTCACATAATGTTAGTGATAATCAAGCAAATATAATGATGGAGTCCATGGTCACTGTACGGTCCAGGGTAACATTGATAGAAGAGTCCCAGTGGCGTCCTGGTGAACTGCAAGGGATGGAACTGCAAAAAATATATATATAATGTTTGGGGGTTCTAAGTAATTTTCTAGCAAAAAAATACAAATTTTTACTTGGAAACACAATATGGGAACACTGACAATACCCATAACAAGTAATTTGCCTGGTTTACACCTAAAACGTCAACACAGATTGACAAATTAATTTATTCAATTTATTGATATAATTACAGGAATGGGACAAGGAGTTCCTGTGGTTGGCTTGGTTGTTGAAGGAGGTCCAAATGTGATCCTTATGGTATGGGAATATGTTAGGAGTACACCACCAGTTCCTGTAGTGGTATGTGAGGGGACAGGAAGGGCAGCTGACATTTTGGCCTTCACTCACAAGCACACTGCTGATAGAAGGTAAGCTGATGTTGCTTTTTTTTCTGGTTATGAATATTTCTAGGTTTGTCAGAGGAAAATTTATAAAGAGATTATTATTATTGCTGTGTGTTGCACATCAATTCTTTAAATCTGGATTCTGCAGACATTATAATTTTGATTCTTTTTTATAATTCCCCACTACTTCTGAAAAATGGTGTCCTTTTGTGATGATCTTTTACACCAGCTTTGTAAATGTCCCAATGGCCTGAAAATGTTTCAGCAATACCCAGCTAAATTCATTGCTTAGTGTCGAAGAGAAAAAGAGCTCCGTGATTGGAGGAGAGTTGCTCATGTGGCTTTGACAGGTCACATGATCGGGATCATCTACTTGTTCTTTTTTCTTTGTGTGACTTTCATTCATTTCTGCTGTGCTCTACCACTTTCAGACTCCTGGAGCTAGCAGAGCAAAGTGCACATTTGTAAAGCACATTGCTGTGCTTTATAAATGTGTGCAGCATGTTTTTTTTTTAAAGAAGTAGTATGGCCACCACATGGCCATAATGCTGCTTTTTAAAGACAATGCTAAAATGAAGAAAACACGCTGGCAGATATAAACATCTGCTAGCAATAAAAACAGTCAGATATACTGTACAATCAAGCATAAAAACTAATATTTGCAGTGCTGATCGTATTCATAAAGTGTGAGCAAAAGCGAACCAAAATAAAAAATGTTAATAAAAAGTCCAATGCGTACACCACCATGTGATGGAGGATATGACTTTACTAGGATCCCAGATTCACCACGTATTCCACCACCAATGTACAGATTGAACCCTTACCATAACCAACAGATTCTCCAGGAGCATCTCAGATACACATGACAGTATTGCCAATGCAGGATATCACCATAGAATCAAGATGAAAAAAGTCCACATAGTGTGAATCCGTATAAAACTTTTAAATAAAATAAATGGTTAAAACTGCTCACATATGACTTGTTACAAACAGCGCTGTATGCATATAGAGCTCACAATCAATGTAGAGAAGACATCCAGGTAGTACAAACAAAGCAACCAGGCGTGGAGACGTCACTTGTATTGGGCCCGAACCAACGCGTTTCATCACAACTGATGTCATTGGGGGCATAGAAGAACCGTGAGTCACCACGCCATATATATATATATATATATATATATATATATATATACACATATCCAGCAGGGGAGGTGTCACCTTTAATTGGCAATCAATCTTCCAATCTGTCCCCCAAAGATGGCTGCTAAGACAAACCAAGCCTCATTTTGAAAATAAAATGGATCAGAGGATCTGATTAAATTGTATGGGTCCAGTAAGGGTTCTGGTAAGGGTCCATGCTTTATATTGGTGGTGGACGACATGGTGATTCTGGAATCCTAGTAAAATCATATCCTCAGTCACATGGTGGTGTACCCATTACCAGATTGGGACTATCGTTACTATTATATTTTGGTTCATTTTGCACACACTTTAGGAATACCATTATTGCTGTTTTTTAAATGTCTCCCTTAGTTTAGGTAAATAAGACAATAATGAGAGTTTGTAACCACTAGAAGTAAAATCTACCAATGTGTATTTTAAAAGTCAATGATAGTAACATGGAGCAGCAAGGAAATAAAAATCTGAGTCATATAAACAAATATTTTCTGATAAATACTAACAAGTTAAAATGTGTGCCCAATGTAAACAAACTATAGTTTTTATTTAAGGTAAACACTAAGCTGCTCCCTAGATATATTATAATCTAGCCATTTAGGATAACACTATAGCAAAACAGTTGAATAGTTACAGTATTTATCCATAGTATAGTATTATCATTTGATGTTGTGCATGTTAATTATTTAGCTCTGTAGTTAAAAGAGAAGTGTGGTATTTATTAAATAAAAAAAAACAATCATACTCACCTATGTAGATGCAGCATCGATCCAATACTGCGTCTGTCCCCCACTACCTCTACACCGAGAACTGAGTGATCAAAGACCATTGATTGCTCAGTTCTTGGGTCTGCTCTGAGCACAAAGCGGTGACTGACAGTCACCACTCTAAACTCTGCACCTCACTGGAGCACCAAACTGTGGTGGAGGCGGGAGCAGAAGCGGCTGGCTCAAGCTCATAGCGGTGCCCTGAGAGGCTGAGCCACCTGCCTGATCAAGCTTCTGTGCAGATCCCTGCAGATCCTGGACTGACTCTGTGACATCAGCATACAGCAGATTTTAGCCTGCTGTTGGAAAGAGTGCACTTCTGTGTCCCACAGGAGAAGTATGGCCAAAGGATCTTTGACCATACTTCTCCTTTAAGTTTTTGCCAGTATGTTGAACATGACTCCATGAGAATTGGTTTTGTTAGTAAATATATATATTTTTTAGATATTTTTTTAGAATAAAGTTGCCTCCAAAGCCTAAAATGATACTAAAATATCAATATAGGTTAACTTTATTTTCAGCAGCCAGCAGTAAATAAAACAAGGAAATAAATCTTTACCTACAGAATTAGATACAGTATTTCATATTTTATTCTGGTGTTAAACCAGGGTTTAACACCATAATAAGGATCTTTATTTTGTCCACGTGATTGTAATATCAAAGGACTCAACTTAAAATAACTGTCACTTTTTTGAAAATAAAGATTCTTTTACTGCTTTGTCAACTTTGTTACCTATGTGTATGTTTCTTTCGAATATTAGAAGTAATTATTGTTGTTATGTGTTTGCGGTGTGAACCCCATAAGCATTAAAGTGGAGTGACCCAACCAAAAGCAGAATAACATTTTTAATATTCTCCTTAAAAGCTGCTGAAAGTGTTTTTAACTAGTTGCTTTGGGCTGCTTCCCATCAGTGTCACTGTTTGATAACACCGTGTTTCCATCTTTGTTTCTCTCAGAGAAATCTCTCCACACCTAAAGGATGAAATCTTGCAGATGATTCAGAGAACATTTAATCTCGGTCATAGACAAGCTAATGATATTTTATCTATTCTGCTAGAGTGTATGGAGTTCCGGGATTCAGTAAGTCATTCTGTCATGCATTTACTTTTTGCTAAATTTTAGGAATGTAAATTCAAATGGGTGAGGTTATTGCCAAAAACGGAATTCCTAATGCACCAACTGTTTGTTAACACTCTGGAAAGATGTTTGCCTCCACCCCCAGTCTTGTATCCATTTAAAGTTGACTTTGTAAAAAGGGTGGTCTGCCCCCAGTGTCTCATCTTAACAAAGTGACCACTGTTACATAGTTACATAGTTAGTAAGGTTTAAAAATAGACACACAGCCATCTAGTTCAACCAATACAAAAAATAAATACATAGAATAAATGAATAGAAAACCTCCATATACAGAATAGTTTACCTACAGTCGAACCAGAGGAAGACAAAAAAAAACCCCTATAAAGTGTGGTCCAAATTGCTCCAGTGGGGGAAAAAATCCTTCCTGATCCTCCAAAGCCAATTGGATATTCCTTGATCAACAGTCTCTGGTGTTGTTACCTATGAATGTTAATATCCAGTTATGTAAACACACTCCAAATTCTGCAAATCCTAATGTTCAGTTGTTCAGGAACTACAATTCCCATCATGCCTAGTCATGTCTGTGAATGTCAGAGTTTTACAATGCCTCATGGGACGTGTAGTTCCGCAAAAGCTGGAGGTCTGTAGCTTGGAGATCCCTGCCTTAATGCATTGTTTGCATTAAGGTAAAAAACATTTTCAGTCTCCCTGAGCCCCCCTTCCCTGTGTGAAGAGTAAAAGAGGGGAGAAGTGATCAGTGCTGTGCACGACTGCATATATTCTCCCCTCTTTTCCTCTTTACACAGCATTCGAGTGGCAGCAGGAGCCATTGGCTCTTGCTGCTGTCAATCAAATGCAGCGAGGATGAAGTAGGGGGCAGGCCTAAGTCCCACTGTGTAAGTCTATGGAGCCTGGCTCCGTAGATACACAGGTTGGGAGCGTGGGGACTATGCTTTCCCCATAGCCAGCGTCTGGCTATGGTGGTCCCAAGAAAAAGAGGAGGAGCCGAGATCGCCGCCAGGGACCAGAGAAGAGGAGGATTGGGGCCACTCTGTGCAAAACCACTGTACAGAGCAGGTAAGTATAACATGGTTGTTATTTTAATTAAATTTTTTTTTTTTGCTTTTAATAACACTTTAAGGTCTGTTTGTAAGTTGGAGAGATCCCGTAAGGGTGTTATTCCATCACATAGCTTGGTGGCATCTGCAAATGCAAAAAGCATACTTTTAATCCCAGTCTCTATATAATTTAGAAATAGGTTAAAAATTAAGGGTCCCAACACTGAACCTTGGGGTACACCACTAATTACCTTAGACTATTCAGAGTATGAATGTTTACTCATTAATTTCTGAATACTGTCTTTTAGCCCATTTTCTATCCATTTACAAACTGACTCCAATGTATTGTGGAAGATGCACTTGCCTTTAAGGACCTAACTAACACATGCTTGGGGGCCCTCTCTAGAGCTCTGTTTTTGCCTTCAGGTGCTACTCCCCATCTTAGTAAAGACCTTGCTATGCCAAACTCTGGCTAACTGTTCAAAGTTCCTTAAAAGGGTTGTTATCATTGCGGGGGGGGGGGGTTGAAACCTTGATCATAGAACGTTTGAAGGAAATGGTTATAGCTTTATGCAGCAGTTGTGAGGGGGTGCTGGAGGGGTTAATTTCATCCCTCACATAGGCCTCCTGTCCCTACACATGCAGAAGACACTTGATTAAAGTGCTGAACTGCAGAACCCACATCTAAGAAACGTCTCATTCACAGGGCCTTTAAGAGATACCATTCTCAGGATACCATAAACAAGTATACTACTGGTGTAAGAGTAAACATCTTCCCCAGTGGAAAAAAATGAAAGAACTGACTGCAAAGTTTTCTCCTTTGCTATTAGCTAAGAAAAGTTATTTTATTTGTTCACTCCCACGCCATCCTTTTCCAGCCCCTCCAAATTTGGATCCCTGTTCACCTGCAAGGTGAAATCAAAAACAGGAAAGTTTACATTAATTTCACAAAGTAAATATTTACACACATCAACCAGAGAAAAAAGAGAAAAGAAAATCATGAGGCACAGCCTCAGACAAACCTTTACCAACATTATGGTGCCTACCCGCTTACCAGAGTGGGTGGATGTTTATAGCTTTAGACACCCGAGTCCAAAAGGTGGAGCTGCAGTTTCACTCCTTGCATCATTGGTTTCTCAACCCCCCTGTGCCAGTATACAGACTAACAGCTCTCCATTCAACCCTCTTGGATCTTTGGGATCAAGGTGTGAATACCCCAGTTCCTGTGGCAGAACATTTTTAGGGGTTTTATTTCAATTTGTTCCCACAGACAGAGGTGGCATCCTCCCCACCTTGGATGTAAAAGCACTGAATTGTGAAGTCAGAGATTCCGTATGGAATCCACCAGGTCTGTCATCACCTCCCTTCACCAGGGGACTTTCTAGCTTGGTGGAGCTTGGATGTGTACCTACAAGTTCCCATCTTTCCAGTGCATTATTATTTCCTAAGCTTTGTTATAGGATCCCTACAATACCAGTTGTTGGTCCTGCCCTACAGCACTTCCAGTGTTCACCAAGGTGTTGGCCCCATCACTCTTTGCTCTGGGATGTTCAGAGGTAGGGATGAGCCGAACACCCCCTTGTTCGGTTCGCACCAGAACTTGCAAACAGGCAAAAAATTAGCTCGAACACGCAAACACCATTAAAGTCTATGGGACACGAACATGAATAATCAAAAGTGCTCATTTTAAAGGCTTATATGCAAGTTATTGTCATAAAAAGTGTTTGGGGACCTGGGTCCTGCCCCAGGGGACATGGATCAATGCAAAAAAAAGTTTTAAAAATGGCCGTTTTTTCGGGAGCAGTGATTTTAATAATGTTTAAAGTGAAACAATAAAAGTGTAATATTCCTTTAAATTTCGTGCCTGGGGGCTGTCTATAGTATGCCTGTAAAGGGGCACATGTTTCCCATGTTTAGAACAGTCTCACAGCAAAATGACATTTCAAAGGAAAAAAAGTCATTTAAAACTACTTGCGGCTATTAATGAATTGCCGGTCCGACAATACACATAAAAGTTCATTGATAAAAAACGGCATGGGAATTCCCCACAGGGGAACCCCGAACCTAAATTAAAAAAAAAAAATGACGTGGGGATCCCCCTAAATTCCATACCAGGCCCTTCAGGTCTGGTATGGATATTAAGGGGAACCCCGGACAAAATTAAAAACAAAAAATGGCGTGGGGTCCCCCTCAAAATCTATACCAAACCCTTCAGGTCTGGTATGACTTTTAAGGGGAACCCCGCGCCAAAATTAAAAAAAAATTGGCGTTGGGCCCCCCCAAAAATCCATACCAGACCCTTATCCAAGCACGCAACCTGGTGAGAGAGCACCCCCCCTCCTGAACCGTACCAGGCCACATGCCCTCAACATTGGGAGGGTGCTTTGGGGTAGTCCGGCATCTCCTCCGCGGCGTCTTCTTCTCTTCATCTTCTTCTCCGGGCCCTTGTTAAAGGGGGCTTCCAGATTCTGATAAGCCCCCTGCCCGCAGACCCCCACAACCACCGGGCAAGGGTTGTGGGGATGAGGCCCTTGTCCCCATCAACATGGGGACAAGGTGTTTTGGGGGCTACCCCAAAGCACCCTCCCAATGTTGAGGGCATGTGGTCTGGTACGGTTCAGGAGGGGGGGGCGCTCTCTCATCCCCCCTCTTTTCCTGCGGCCTGCCAGGTTGCGTGCTCAGATAAGGGTTTGGTATCGATTTTTGGGGGGACCCCACGCCAATTTTTTAAAAAATTTTGGCGTGGGGTTCCCCTTAAAATCCATACCAGACCTGAAGGGCCT